>NW_021629971.1:47500-248749 GCF_900700375.1 Denticeps clupeoides
TCGTGTCACGTTTGTCAGTTGGCTGGCAAACCGAACCAGTCGATTCTGCCCGCGCCACTCTGTCCTGTGCCTGTCCTGTCCGAACCCTTGTATTGTGTGTATTCTGTTTGTGTGTCTGTCTCTCTCTCTCTGTAATGTTGCAGGATGTCATCAGGCCATGATTGGTGGGCTGTAATAGGTGACAAGATAAGAAGGGTGTTGGTGTGAAGGATTGTGATCAGAAGACAAGAATAACATAGACTCGAATCATAACTTGACTGACCCGAACTGATTTGTGTGTGTTGCTTGTTTATATGTCTTTGTTGGTAATAACCTGTTAGCCACAAGTGCAATAACTTCGTTTTGGCGTTTCTGCTCCTTTGTCCCATTTGCTATGTCCCTGACCCTAGACCAGGGACATAACAGTTCCAACTTGGGATTCTGGTTTTTGTTGTGGAAAGAGAAAAAGAGGTGATGTTGTGTAGAACATCCATCCTACTGCTCTGACAACAGGGAAGAGGATCTTGAGATAAGACTTCATGTATTTCCTCAGGGTGGAGCCGGCTCAGGTAGTGGAGATGGATACCCACCTGCTTCTGTTTTTGTAGTGGTTACGGCCTAGCGGCTAAAAAAATTGGACTCTTTAAAAAAAAAAAAAAAAGACTTTCCCTTGAGCAAGGTATCGTCCCAATACATGTCACCCTTCCCAGCTGCTCACTAAGGGTGATGGATTAAATGCAGAGGAAACATTTTAGTTTGTGCACAGTATGCCTTGCTTGCTGCATATTTTCATACAAAATTCACTCACTTAACCTGGAGGGCGTTTTTCATCTTTGACCATAGATGGCAGTAGTGACTCTGTTATGCAGAGCAGTCGCAATAACACCTCATTCGTTGCAGGTGATGAAAAGTGCACAAGCATGGTACCCATTTGGATGTTTAGTGTCAAGTGTTGAACAGTTGTTAACTGAGTGATATCATGTTATTAAGCAGTAGATTCTGCTTTAGTTAAATCCTGTGCATGTTCTGTATATAATGAGCTTTGTAACTGGTGGCTTTGTGGGCAGAAGGTAATATGCACATACTTTAATGTGTAGAATATTTACAGCCACTGGTTATGTACAAGTGACGCATGCTTCCCCAGTGGCCGGCTTCACGTTGACCAGAAGCTTTTTCCTATTTTTCTTGGAAGGTTCTCAGTACTCCTATCTTCTGCAACATTTATCACCTTGCATCACACACAGCTATCGTAGAAAAAAAAGGTTATACTAGGACACTATTTAGTAAAAGTCAGAGGTGAAAAATGTACTTAAAAATTTCTACTCAAGTAAAAGTACCCATCTAAAAATCTACTTAAGAATGTCACATCGGCGAGCTGACGGGGGAAGTAAGCGCAGAGACTGGACATTCTGGGAACAGTGGTTTATTAATAAACAGAAAAGAAAACATGGCGCGACGACCGAAAACTGGGGAAACAAAAGGGAGAACCAAAACTAGCCTGCAGGCGTGTGCCGATTGCCAGAACTCAAAACAACACCAAACAGAACAGTTGCAAGGTCTAAAAAGAGTTCACGAAAATGTTGGAGCCGCCGAAGGGCGGAACCACGGCGCCTCTTATCCACAGTCTGGATTGGCCACAGGTGATGTCTCCAGCTGAAGCCAATCCAACAAAGAAAAAGTAAAAAAAAAAATTTGATATAGAATTTACTTTGAATCAAAGATACTTTGAATTACATGATGTAAAAATGGACTATACATAAATGTAATACTACACTAGTTGCTTTTATATAATTTTTAGGCGGTATAAACTATGGTTAGACAACTCCATAAAACATTTTTAAGCACAGTTGGCCACAAAAGTTGGCCAGAAAAACTGATACACTATGAATACATTCAGGATGCACTGTACAGGCTATTCTAGGCTATTCTACTTACTACCACATGCTCACAGGCTGTAAAAGTTTAGGCTATATTCAGTATTAAAAACTGATGCTCAACAACATTTTTGGAAGATTTCATTACAAGTAGGAGAATAACTCAAATATTTCCGGATACATTTCATTGGCTGTTGTGTTGCGTTTTGCCCAGATACACTACTGCTGTTTTCTGATTGTGTAGACCTTTTTTATTTTATTTTTTTGATTGGCTGGTCCACAGTCTGAGAGAAATACGCCATGCGCGAACGTGCACAATTTCTTTTTAGTTCAGGCATTTTTTTTCCTTTTTTATTGCTAATTATTTGAATGGAAAAATTCTGAGTTACTGTTACTGAAGATTACATTTACATTCACAGCATTTATCAGACGCCCTTATCCAGAGCGACTTACACTCAGTAGTTACAGGGACAGTCCCCCCCCTGGAGCAACTTAGGGTTAAGTGTCTTGCTCAGGGACACAATGGTAGTATGCAGGACTTGAACCTGGGACTTCTGGTTCATAAGCGAGTGTATTACCCACTAGGCTACTACCACCGTTGATTAGAACTTGCAGTCACACTCTGAACCTCTTCAGAGTCTGGACAGTGTCATCCGCTAATTCCGGAGCAGCCTGTCAATATGTTCCTGGGATCCTGCTATCAGCACAGGAGTTTGGATTTTGTAAAACCCGCTTTGTGTGTCACTTTCCAGTAGGAACAGAAAAGGTGGAAGCAACAGAAATAGGGAAGTCTGTAAAGCTGGAGTCTGTCCTGACACGGCCACTGGAATTCAGATAAATGGGAATTATATTGCTATAACCTTGTGGTGTGCCATAATGTTTCGCAATATTCTACAGCATATCTACAGCACATTTTGTTTGTACAACAGCTGTTAAAGATGAAGGGAGAATGTTCTTATTAAAGATATCAGTACATTCTCTCACTATTATGCTCAGCTTGTTATTTTCAGGACTATTTAGTAAATATAGTAAATGTTTGGCATGATCTTATTGTCTAAAAATTAAGTTAGATTATATTTGTATTATATTATATAAAACAGTTTATTACATTTTAAAGTAATGGATTTACAGTATTCACACCAGATGCACACAGGAAACACAACTGGGTTCACTTACAAGATGGAAACCGTGCTTATGTGCCATAATAACATTCTTTGATTTCTTTATGCACATGGTTGCACATGCAAAGACCCAGGGGAGTTATCTTTTGTTCAAAATGCACACAAAAGCTAAACCACCTGACACAATTATCAGAAAGGCAACGTTCTGTGGAGAGGTAAGCAGTCTGCTTATATGACATGCTACAGATGAATATCTGCGTTAATTCTGCACGGTTATGGTATATAAACAATTCTCTGCATTTAACAGAATTTTACGCAATGTATATTTTGACATGTATGAAATGTAATATAAATGTAAACATACCAGGTTTTTGTGAAGAGTGACTGATTCTGTCTTGTGTCATTATATCTGAATTATTTGCTTAAATTGCTGAATTATTTGCTTAAAAAGGGTGGTAGTAGCCTAGTGGGTAACACACTCACCTATGAACCAGAAGACCCGGGTTCGAATCCCACTTACTACCATTGTGTCCCTGAGCAAGACACTTAACCCTAAATTGCTCCAGGGAGACTGTCCCTGTAATACTGATTGTAAGTCGCTCTGGATAAGGGCGTCTGATAAATGCTGTAAATGAAATGAAATAATTTAAACATTAAGTAATTTCCGAACTAAGAAGAAACAGGTTGAATTATAGATTAATTTCATATTTGCAGTCATATTCAGAATATAAATCTTTTCAATTTTTTGCATCATTCTGGCATTCAATGAACCTTTTGTAGTGCGTTGCATGGGCTCAACTGAACCATAACGACATTTACTAAGTAGTCAAAACTCAGCATGAGTCACTGACAGGTGCACATCAACGCTTGAACCTCTTCCTGTCTAAGACATTTATAAATGTGTGTGCCTGTTCACACTCATGTGAAATGGTCTTCTGCGTGCTTCAATAGGACAGCAACATGTTACTGCGCTGGGGGATTACGCTTCTTCTAATGACAGGTATGGGGAATGTGTTGTGCTTTTTAGTGCATCTGAATCAACATATTTAAAATGTTTTATTATTATTTTATTTTTTTTTAAACCACTGATTTCACCTTTCCACCTGAAGCGTCACATTCAAAATCTGAGTCAAATTCTGAAGGTATGTTGGTGACTTTTATCTTGGTGCGACATTATTCAGATTCATCAAGTACATTAACTTTCAACATACCAGATTTTCATGTTATTCTTCCCTTGATTCGACTGAATGCAGATTGCGTGACTCAATTAGAAGGAAAAAAGAGTGCTACGGCCAAAGCAGGATCATGTGTGACCATAAGGTGCACGGTTTCCGCTACAGGCCGGAGCCCGTATGATACAGAGTATTGGATTAAAGACTGGGTATGGACAAACAACACTCACATAGGCATCATTGTGAGAAGCAACACAGCAGTCCACCCAGTCGCCCAAGAGTATGATGGAAGGACAGCCCTAGTAGACAGTCACTCTTGCAGCCTGCAGATATGTAACCTCCAAAAGACCGATGAAGGATATTACAGCTTCCGGGTCAGTAGATCAAAATGCAAATACATCACTGATAAATTTGAACTCAAAATAGAAGGTGAGACTTTTTTTTTTTTTTTTTTGTAACAATGCTTTTTGTATTTGTTTGTCATTAACTACCTCTCCAATACTTGCAGACAATCCATGCCAGGTCGAAACTAAACCTTCAGTAATTGTGCTGGAGAATGAAGATGTAAACCTGGAATGTTCAACATCTGCTGCCTGTGAGTCTGCTCCAGAGTGGCTGACCTCTGGCCTGGATCCACGCTTCAAATCGCCCCCCAACAGTTCAAAAAGCAATAAGACATCAGTTCTCGAATTCAGAGCTGACCAGCAGGATGATGGGCGAGTGCTGTCATGTCAACCACGTGGCAACCAGGATGGCTTTTTGGTTCGAACTGTTACAGTGACTGTACAATGTAATTTTGTTCCCAAAATTTTCAATTTCATAATATAATAATAACCACAATAACTATTTAAACAATAAATGTCATAATTACATTAATGTATGAATAATAATAATGATAAATGAAAAAGATTATACTATTGCATGTCTTTATCAGCATGTTTGTTTTCGGTCAGATTAGAAGTGCATAATTTACAGGAGGACCATAAGTTTCCTACAAAATCGATTGTGAATTAATTTAGGTCCTCAGAGCTCATCAAAAGCTTTCATGCTCTGATGGGGCTTCTCTGGCACATAAAATTAACCATGAAGTAAATCTTTGATAATTTTGGTGTGATAATTAACTCATATGACATAGACCAGTATACTGGCATTTTATCTCTTACCCCTAGATATAAATTTTATTGGCTTTACATTTACAGCATTTACCAGATGCTCTTATCCAGAGCAACCAAATTCTTCACCTATCATAACAGTATATTTCAGTACACTTAATATTGAGTAGGTCCCCCTTTTGCTTGCAAAACAGCTATGACCCACTGTGGAGTTCTGTAAGTTGGTTCCTCCATGAATCAGAATTAAGCTAAGCAACAGGGCCCATTATTCTGCTAGAAGAGGGCACTGCCATCAGGGAATTCCGCTTCCATGAAGAACTGTACTTTTGCCCAAAGCATCACACTGCCTCCACCAGCTTGCCTTCTTCTCAAAGCCCCCCCCCCCCCGTCCACTTAATATGTCCCACCTGTTAGCAGAGGTATTCACTTGTCAAAATTCACTTAACCCGTCATAGTGTCATGGCTGATAAGTGTATCGTTTCATTTCAGATGCACCAGAGAATGTACATGTACATGCTGACCCTGATTTGTCAGACATTACAAAAGGTGACCCACTCACACTGAAATGCACAGTGCAGAGGAGCAACCCAAGACATGACTGCACCTGGTACAAAGACAGTGAATTTAAAACAGCCGACTGTAACCTCTTATTTTCCTCCGTACAACCTGCGGATACTGGTAACTACAGCTGTCAAGCAAACAATTCAGTGGGCAGCATTTCTAACATGCTCCAGATCAACGTGAAATGTAAGATCATGTGATTTTCATTAAATGCTTCTGGTTGCATTCGGTCTAATTGAAGTGTGTAGAATTGGAAATTATTTGTTGGCTTGAAAATGAAAACCTTCTGTCTACAGATGGGCCGCAAAATACAAAGATCATTTTAGACTCCAGCACAGTAAAGGAGGGATCAAGCCTGGATCTGAGATGTGAGGCAAATGCCTACCCTTCTCCTCATGTGCACTTCTGGTACTATGATCCAGGACACTCCTCTGCTTCGGAGAGGCTCCCGGAGACAAATAAAATACTGCACTTCAAGCAAATTAGAGTGCAAGATAGCGGCAAGTACGTTTGCAGGGCAAAGAACAGCATCTCTGCAGGGGACAACTCCAGCTGGATCAGCCTCAATGTTCTCTGTGAGTCACAGTCCTTTTCTGCTGGTTGGGTTGTTTACCCATGTGGTTTTCAGAGATCTACCTTGAAGCTCACTCCTGTCCTGGTCAAAAATGTTATTATCCACCAAAGGGTTATGTTTAAACATTCCTGGCCTCAGAACTATTAAGCAGGTTTGTTACAAGTTGAAGTCAAAGTAAAAACAAAGTGTAGATGGTGGAGGGCATCATCCATGTTGGATAACAGTTTGTTGACAGTTCTCCTCTTCTTCACTAACATTAAAGCGTCCAGCTCCATTCCAACCACAGTGCCAGATCTCATTTACATTTACAGCATTTGGCAGACACTCTTATTCAGAGTGATTTGCATCCTTACCAGATAGTCTCGCTGCATAGCAGTGTTCATTCTAATGCACTCCACAGAATGCGGGGCAACCACCAATGGGTGGAACATGGTGCGTGATATGAAATGTGTCCCCTCCATTTAACCATCACCCTTGGTGAGCAGAGGGGGCGACCTCAGTGGTAGCTTGGCGGTTCGGGATTCAAACCCGCAACCCTTCGGTTACGAGCCCGCTTCCTTACCCCCTAGGAAACAGAGCTGGCTCAGCTCCCTGTACAGCACGTGTGTTTGCAGTCCCATACAGGCCCACTGCCAATGTGGCTGACCACTAACCATTTGCTGTGGTAATGACAAGTAATGACTTTCACTTTCAAAGGTTCCCCATCTCTGGTCTGAAGTAAATCATGCTTATCCTGTCTCCTCTGCAGATCGCCCTCACAACCTCAATCTCATCATGAATTCCTCCATCACAGAGTTTCAAATGCTGGTGATCATTTGTACAGTAAAGAGCAACCCCACCGCCAGACTTACACTGCTTAGGGATGGTGCCATTCCCCAGAGCCTGTATTCAACATACAACAACTCACTGCAGTTTGAGCTGAAGGTGTCTTTCACACATGCTGGATGTTACACCTGCGTAGCCGAAAACTCTGAGGGCAAAAACAATGTGACTAAAGTTCTGAATGTAAACTGTAAGCAAAAGGTTAACAAAACAAAACAATTCTTTCATTCCCAGTCATGTTTGTGAAAAAAAAAATGAAATACATTTGAATAGAAAATAGGAAAAAAATAATAATACATAATGACGAACTTAAATAAATAAATAGTCTTCTTTTTGCCTGACTCAACAGATGCTCCTAAAAATGTGAGTATACGGGTGGACCCCCATGTTGTGATGACAGAGGGAGAGAGGCTGACCCTCACCTGCACGACTCAGGCCCACCCCAGTGTGTCCTCGTACACTTGGCTCCATTCTGGGGACAGGAGAGAGGGTGAAACCCTGATCCTTACACATCTCTCTGCAGCAAGCAGGGGTCAGTACACCTGTGAAGTCCGTAATGAAATTGGCGTAAATTCCTCGTCTGTGAACATCAGAGTCAAGTGTGAGTATTTCGTGGCTGGACAACATCATGTTGGTTTGTGAAGTTTGGTATGTTATGTGGCGGCACGTGTTAAATGCTTATTTCCATACATAAAATAATAGTAGGGCAGTTGTTGGCCTAGTGTGTAACAAAACGGACACTTAATCCGAAGGTTGCTGGTTCAAAGGTGCCCTTTACACTGCTCCCTGGGCACCTTTCATGGCTTCTCACCAAGGGTGATGGTTAAATGCAGAGGACACATTTTGTTGTGTCACCGTGTGCTGTGCTGCAGTGTTTCACAATCACTTCACTTTCCTTTTTTTTTTCCTTTTTCTACTCTGTGCCACCAAATTATTTATATAATGACAAAATCTACTTAGAACTTGCTGCAGGAAGACAACCACCCCTTCACATCCTCAATTTATTATGTGCACAGAAATCAAAAGCAGTGATTCAAGCTGATGTCAGCCCCTGCCTACTGTATTGTATGGAGAACAGAATATTTTTTGTTAACAAAATTTATTTCCTCAACAACAGAAAGTCATTTTTTCCACAGACTGAATGTTGCCGAAGGCAATTTTCTGCACACAATACGTTTTGCAGATGACAACATATAGTGACTTTCTGTAGGTGGTATAAAGCACTGGGTGAACAAAATTACCTTTTGTTCTGTGAAATAATTATGGTCACTAGCAACATGCTGTCACGACTACGGACTTACGGGGGAAGGAAGCGCAGAGGTCTGACATGCTGGGAAGGGGTTTTTATTAACGGACAATAAATAAAAGAAACAATGGCGCGGTGGCCAAAAACGGGAAATAAAAGGGAACAACACAAACGAACGTAAACAAACCCGTAGGCGTGTGGCGATTGCCAGAACTGAAATTACGAACACCTACACGGTTACAATGTCAAGTTCACAAAAATGCCGGAGACCTAGAAGGGGCTGAAACATCCGGCATTTATGGGGCGTCAGGATTGGAGTCAGGTGTGGAGCCCAGCTGCAGGCAATCCTGACACTTGCATTCTGTAAGCAAAATGAGTTTTTGTAGTTGCAAACAAATTTTGTGGAGGAAATTACCTTCTGTTTTACATCATTAAATAATTTAATTGGTGGCAGAGAAATTCACTGGTCCACATAAATAAGCCATTGACATGCATTAATTATGTTGAAGTTGTAAGAGTCGATTCTCCAGACATGAAGAGTCCTTCTGCTTTCCCCCCTTCACTCCAAATGATTGTCTTCGATATGCAAATCTTCTCTGGAAATGAAAAAGGAATTTCTTTAAAGGTTATTTAGTCTGTAAATATTTTATTTAATGACTACACTGGCATGGTGGCTAGACATTCAGTTTTTGCATAACCAATTAATAATGATGAACATCTGAATGAACCATATTTTTTCTCTCCACAGATGCACCAAAGGAAACAACAATCAAACACAACATCACCGGCAGGTCACAGAATGATATGAAGACGCCTGTATCCCTGACGTGCATTGCAGAGAGTGACCCCCCACCACACAAGTACACGTGGTACAAAGTCACCTATGAGGTGGACCACCCAGTGTCATCTCATCAAAATATCACTGTGGCACCCACTGAACCAGGGACATATTATTGTGTGGTTGAGAATGAGTTGTCCACTAAACGCTCAGAGAACATACAGCTGTTCCAGACCAGTGAGTGGTGTTCACATGATTTTATGAATCCAAACATAGAGAACATTTAGAGAGCATTTTTCACTATTGTCACATTTACAGAATGCTTGCATTAAAGTGCAAATTGTTTAAGGGTGTTTAAGGGTGTGTGAGAGCTGTCAATCATGTTTGCAGGCTCCTCCCTTGTTTGGCCATTATCAAAAATGTTCAGTCTTTAATTTGATTGATAGGTTTATTTGATCAGTGACAAAAAGCATTTCAAAATAGTTAGAAATGAATTTGCATTTTAATGAATGAAATAAGTATTTGATCCCTTTTTCAAAAAGTGCTTTAGTTCTTGGTGGCAAAACCTTTGTTGACATCACTGAGGCCAGATATTGTTGTTGATGGGTCGTATGCACAGAATGGGAAAGCAACCACTATTCATCTCTTACAATGCCAGAACTCCGTTTCTGTGTAAAAACAGGTGTGTAGGATGGCTATGACCAATGTTTAAGCACCTCAAAAAAAAAAAATGAAATGTGTCCTCTGCATTTAACCATCACCCTTAGTCAGCAGTGAGCAGCCATGAACAGGGACTGTATATCCCTCGCTGCTAGTGGGTGGCCCAGCCTATCATATATTTTAATATGTGCAGCCCTCATTGAAAAAAGTTTGGACACCCCTTAGATGTTCGGTGGTGAACCTGTACACGTGCTTTCTTGAGCAGGGGAACCTTGCGGTCACTGCAGGATTTCAATTCTTCACAGCGTTGAGTGTTTCCAACTGTTTTCATGTGACTGTGGACCCAGCTGCATTGAGATCATTGACAAGTTCCTCCAAAGTAGTTCTAGGCTGGTTCCACACCATTCTCATGATCATTGGATCTCCACAAGGTGAGATCTTGAGTGGAGCTTCAGCCTGAGGGAGATTGGCAGTAATTTTATGGTTCTTCATTTGTGAATTATCTCTCTGATGTTACCTTCTCGCCCAGCTGATTGGCGATGGTCTTGTAGCCCCTACCAGCTTTGTGTAGGTCCACAATATTGTCCCTGACATCCCTGGAAAGCTCGTTGGTCTTTTCCATGGTGCAGAGTTTGGAATATGCAAAGATGGATTGATTCTTTTATACAGGTAATGAGTTGGGAGTTAATGAGAAGGTCCCAAAGTCACCTGTATAAAATACAACTGGGAACAAGAAATATTGCTGGTTGATAGAGGATCAAATGCTTATTATTTTGAAAAAAAAATTTTTTCTTCTATTTCTCTTCAAGTAAAACTACCAATGAATTTATAGACTGATCATTTCTTTTTTAGTGGGCAAACTTCCAAAATCAGCAGAACTCTTCCTTCTTTAAAACTGTGATATTCTGTTTTTCCTAAATACATAAATGCTGACCAGAGGAGGATTTTACATGATGATATTGTTTCTGACTGCAGTTATCACTAATCTGTGTTATCAGGTGAACTCAGACGTTGGTTTCTTCTGCTCATCTTCCTTCTCTTCATTGTGATTTTCCTGGTCCTTCTTCTGTACAGGTGGGGTCCAGTGAAGAACATTTTCAATTGAAAATGGAATAACAGTGTACAGTGCAATCAGCACGTTCTGAACTTAATAAAATCATTCATAATTCATAAACTAAACAAATAAATACATGTGTGCATTTTTACCAGTAATTATGTGTGTTCCCAATGCTAAAGAATCCACAAGAGGAAATTTGCACAGCAGAATGGCGAAGAGTCTTCATGTCTCCACACATCAAATGCCCTACTTTTGGTACAAAATTTTTTAAATAATCCAAACATTCTACTTTTTGCAAAGAGCTTTTTGTTTAAAAACTTAAAATTTTTTTAAAGCACAGCATATCTTACAATGTGTTTTTTCTGTGATTGATTTAGGATTCACATATCGGCACCACTGAGAACCTGATTATGCCGGACGTGGAACCTCTAATATCCACATCAAGCAGCCAGCAGAACCCTCAGGCAAGAAGACAGTGTCCAGAAAACCAGTAAGACCAGTCCCACGTCAGACACAAAAAATTATGACATAATTTTTGAAGAAACACAGATGACATAATTTTTGAAGAAACAATAATTTAAAAATGTCTCTTTTGTAGGCCACACTCCAAAATTCACACTGTCTACGATGTTTTGAAAATGCCACACATGATAAAGGTAAAATAAGTGAATTGTCCACTGGCATAGTGTTTTCCCATGTGCAGTTACACTTAGTTCACAGTTTTCACAGAATCCTTCACCACGCCAAGCAGAAAGAAATCAGTGTGCAGATGAAATGGATGATGCTGTCAACTATGCAACTCTGAACTTCAGGGACAACAGATCAAAAATGTAAAAAAGTTACTAAATTAAGAGTAAACATTGAGAGTTTGCCATCTTTTTACTTTGCCAGTAACAGCTTATTCATCTGTTCTTCCGGGGACTCTAGGACTAAAGAGGCTGACGTTGTCTATGCAAAGGTCAAAACAAAGTCAAAGATAGAGGTTTGTCATCACCAGTTTAAAAGTGGCCCATTTTTACTCATTTTACAGAAGTAGTGGAACAAACTGAATAATAAACATGCTTTAAATGTATTTAGGATACATTTCAATGGATCGATTCTAGCAGCCCAGTTTCTCTCATAGTTCTCTGAATTCTTTTTCATGATGCTCTACTTCAATGCATTGAGACTGGTTACTTATAGTTGTAGCATTTTAACTGGATTTAATACAACCCTACCAGCCATTCAGAATTACGTATCCTACTAGATAATAGCAGGTTAAATAAATAAAACAGATTGCTGCATTTTAATAATCATTTAAATAGGCAATCTGTTAATTATATTCAAATAATATGAATATTATATTCAAAAATTAAAAGAGAAATTTACTGACTGGCTTCTAATTGTCTTCTTTATTGGTCACACCAACAGAAAATAATGTGAGCAAAAGTAACAGTGTTTTTTTTCTTTGGACAGGACACATCGTTGGAACAATCTGACTATGAGAACTTTTCTGGGGCCAGTCACTTGCGCCACGCTGCAAATGCAGATTGGGAAAGCAATGACAGCGATGAGGACACAGAGGTGAACTACAGTGTCATCGCCTTCAAGCAGAACCAAAGTCACAGCAAGACTCACTCAGGAGGCTCCAGTCTGGGAGAAGATAGTGCGAAAACCGTGTACTCCTTCTTAAAAATCTCCTAACTTCCCATGGATTCTCTCACAGTAACTGTTATCCACAGAAATTATTAAAATAGATTAACAGCTTTCAGTTTTTTTATTTTAAAGGGGAAGTTTGCAGAAATATCAGTTTCCACGTTGTAACCTTTTCTACTTTTGTGAACCTGTACTTCACACATGGTAATAGCATGGTAAACATTAAATAAGGTAAAATGCATATGTTAAATAAAATCATTATATAATCATTTCATTTTTTAAGATCACTTTCTTCTAATTACATACTTACATACATTCCATTTTACACATAACAAAATATAACAATTTTAGGACTGTCAAACGATTAAAAATTGTAATTTAATTTTGCATTGAATTTAACACTATTAATCATGATTCATTCCTAAGTCTAAAGCTTGTTTTCCATATTTTAAACTATGAAGGAGACATATGGGACTCACATTTGGAGTGAATGGGAGATTAACTTAAATTTTTTTAAAATAAAACATAATCTTGTTCAATTTTGAAAATGTTCCTTTGTCATGCCATTTATGCCAATCTCTTCTGCTTGATGATGTTCCCGTAAACCACCTCCTCTGCCTCATCAAGTTCATCTCCCATCTTTGCCTGTGGGTGTTTTCTAGTTTGCCCCAACATGTTCTCCTCATTGTGATGCACTTCACCCTTGGTGTCCTGTCCATCAGAACCTGGATGTTTGTGACGGACCACGGCATATTCTGTGGTTTGGCATGCACCCCCCAATATGTTTTGACCCCCTTCATTAGACCCTCCACCTTTAGCATGACATTTGGGGAAGTCCAGAGTGGCATAGTGAAGAGACTCTTTCCTCCTCACCTCTGGATTGTTTCCTACATCTGTAGCATTGGCTACAGCAGAGGCCTCCTAAGATTCCAGGATAAAAGATAAAATGAGAAATACATAAGAAAAAGCTCACAGCCTCATTTCAATAGTAATCAGAAAGTAAAAAAAGGAACTCAGATAAAAATAGAAATCATGATGGCCATGTTTTACATGCACATGGAAAAGTAAACAATCTTATCTAAGTGGAAGAAAAGGCCATGCTGAACACTGAAGTGCAGTGGAAACAGCAGTGGAATTGAAACAAATAGGTACATGACATACAAAAACAAATGTAAAGAGGAGATAAGACATCGGAGGACCAAAGCATGTATCTATGATCATCATTGTGAAAGAGTGCAGCACAGCACACAGTGACACAATGAAATGTGTCCTCTGCTTTTAACCTTGGTTAGCAGTGGGCAGCCATGACAGGCGCCAGGGGAGCAGTGTGTGGGGATGGTGCTTTGCTCAGTGGCACCTCAGTGGCACCTTGGCGGACCGGGATTCAAACCGGCAACCTTCTGATTTCCGTGGGTGTCTACAGACCAATGCCAACGAGTAAAATGGTGGAGACTCGCCTGCCTATTTTGCGCCACTCCGCAATTGGGTTTCCTCGTCTTCACCAACACATGCTCTGTCTCCTGTCTTCTCCCCACCGCATGGCACAATATTTTATTTGCTCCTGTCTCGTATTCCTGTAACAGTGAGCCAAAAACTTGTGGTCTGACTGAGGCTGTGTGCAGTTTGACTTCCTGAATTCTGTTAAATTGAGAAAAGATCATGACTGTGGGCATGTCACTACTCACCCCATCATTATGGACGAGTCCTGCAGCATCTTCAGGTCTATTGTGTGAAGTCATGGCTCCTTTTCCCCTTCAAATTAAATTAAAGCATTTTTGGCCAAAATGAGCACATATATCAGATTTATAGTTATGAATTTACATTTTTGTGTAAGAAAAAATTCACACATATGTTGCATATTGATTTGGGCATTAACAGCTTTTTTTTTTCAGATAGATTCATCCATCAATAAAGTTGAGAAGTAGAAGTATATATATAAAATAAAAACAGTGACACGACTTGTTGTCTTCGCTCAGGGGGCATCGAAAGTCGACAAAAATCAACGAATCGGCTTTTCCATTCATTTCCTAATATTTATATGATCAATTTCACTTTACACTAATTGCTTAATACATGATAAAATATTCTAAAATCTATTTAAAATATAAAGCATATTTATTGAATATGGACATTCAATTCTAAATTCACTGTCCTTACCTTCTCGTCAGCAGTACAACCGAACACAAGAGCACGATGGCTGCAGCCCCAGCAGCTGTTCCAATGAGCAGAGAGGACACATGCAAAGCTGGCATGGGATCTTCTGTAAATATAGCAATAATCAAGGTTATTTCTCATTTAATCAAACATATGAAGTCTTGATAATCCACACAGTGCATATTCACTAAGGTGGACCTTTCATCAAAATTGATTTAGAGAGCAGACCAGTTACAGCTATGAAACAAAGAGGTCTCTTACGTTTAGAAGAATCCAAGGGGGAAAATTTAACATTTGCAGAACCTAAAAAGTTGGTGCTGACACACTGCACAGTAGGTGTGTCCTCTCCTGCGGGATGGATGGTGAGGAAGCTCCTCACACCTTTGCTGTCCACAGTTTCATTGGTCGACTGATGATGGAGATTGGCAGGGAGACGCCACTCCAGTGTAGGAGAGGGATTCCCAAGGCTCTCACAGAAACAGTTGATCTGAGCTCCGCTTCTGCTGCAGGTGGAGTGAGAGATTCGAGGAGCAGCTGGAGAGGAGAAGAAGATTTAGTTATGTTCAGTAATGAAAAAGAACATTTTCAAGTTCATTTTGCTTGGCTTGGCCACATCCCTTGTAAATGGCGTGTGGACCAGGCTACCACTGCCCATTTGTGTATTATGGATGCAGGAGAGGTCATGTGGCTTGATTCATGAAATCTCACATGAAACAAGATGATTAACCTACAGAAGAAGCTATAGATCTCAGCTAGCCTCAACTCTACAGGTTTACCATCCTGTTGTTGTTTTACTTACTGCTGACATCTACATGCAGAACACTGGAGTTTTTTGAACCATGAACATTCTGTGCCACACAGTAGAACATTCTTCTGTCCTCTAGATTGCTCATGTTGAAGTTAAGTGTCTCCCCAAAGCTTACAGGCCCACTTTCATTCACTTTGTACCATGTGTAGTTACACATTTGAGGATTGGACACAGCGCTGCACCTCAGAGTCACAGAAGAGCCGAGTAACACTGAGACTTTGTCATCACCTGAAACAGGAAAACACATAAGAACGGAAACTGACACTTTCTCCCACAGAACACAGTAAGTAATTCTGTAATTCTGATTTACCTTCGCATTTCAGAAGCGGAGATCTGTAACAAAACACAGGCCCAGAAGCGCTGATAGTGACAGATGTGTTTTTTGGAGGGTCTGAAAAGACAGCACACATTACAAATATACATACACACTCACACATCCATTTTAGCTAAAAAACTAGACAGTGTTGTGACTTTGGAGGATAATGGATCACTTTCATTACTGGTCATTTTGTTTCCTGTCTTATTTGTGAATTTTATTACACATTTATTGTATGTAAAATGCAAATGCAGTTATACAACCTTCCCTTGCTACTCCTCAGTTCTACTACCACAACAGATAAGGTTGTATGCTGTAGTGCAGGGCTTCTCAACCACTTGTTAAAGCCCACTGGTGAGGGTAATGACAGTCTTACACAGATAAAATAATAGTTCTTATTTTATCAGTTTCAAAATTGATCCAAGGACATAAACCTTTCCAGACTGGAGTTTCTGATGGAATTTGGAGGGTTAAATGAAAAAAAGACAATATAATGTCGATTCTTCTTTTATTCTGGCTTCTATATTAACATCCGATTTCTAAACCAATCACAAGATTCCTCCACAGCATGAAGTAAAATCATCACTTATTTCATATTCTGTGTGGTGTTTTCGGCAATTAATTCTATATTTGTGAGGATGATTTGCTGGTTTCTTATGAACTTAACTGTCTTTGGTTTAAATACACATCATTTATACTATAGGAATGTCATCCTTGTACAAATAAAATAACAACCACACACAAAAAATAAAAGTAGAGCTTAACACTCACACTGAACGTTGAGCTGATAACATGTTGATTTGTCCTTTCCATGCTTATTTTCTGCTTCACAGAAATAAACTCCATTATCTTCGACTTTTGCTGGATTGAAGTTGAGAGAAGATCCTGATGAGTAAACCTGTCCCCCTCTGTACCAGGTGTACTTGGTCACCTGGGGGTTGGCTTGACTGCTGCAGGTCAGAGTTACAGGTTGGCCCTCCAGCACTGAGCCCGAGAGACTGACAGTGGTGTCCCTGGGGGAAACTGCAAGAAAAAGACAACATTCAAACAACATCCTACAGAATTCAACCAAAGTTTCAATGAATGCTTGAAATATTAAATACTTTGAATGTTTATGTAGCACATACAATACAATACAGTCATTTTTTACTTTTATAGAAAGAGACCAAGATGTACTCTCCCCCATAAGAAACTTACACTGAACACTGAGTATAATATGATGCGACACAGAGGAGACGATTTCACCGCTCTGTAATTTATACACAGCAGAGCAGATGACCTTCTGCCCATGGTGGAAGAGTGAAGCGATGAATTTAAGAACAGAGATCTTCTCTTTAGTTTTGTCCTCTTTCTCCTTTAGTGTCTCCTCAATGTTACCCAGGCCAGGGCTCCATGTCAGATTTGGGGGGTCAGTGGGGCAGGGGGCTGCAGCAGAGCAGCTCAGGGTCATTAATGCCCCCACCACCACCTCCACAGTGTGAAGATGCAACGTGGGTTTGGGTGGAGAATCTGGGTGAGGAAGCATTTTGGACTTTCATAGCACTTTGTATAATACACTAAATGTCAATATTAGGCATAATAAATAAATACTTACCTTTCACCTCCATGTACAGAGTTTTTGCCTTGAATGTATATTTTATGAATTCAACCCTGAAATTAAGTGCCTGTGTGAAGGAACTGGGAACAGCTTCAATGACTGTTGTGCAGTTCTTTTCACTCACTTTCCCAATTGTTGCTCTGACAGTCCCTGGACAATCTCCATTTTTACTACAAACAATCACATCGACATCTCCATTCCGCCAGACTCCATATGAATCTGGGAGCTTGCTGTCATGAGAAGGCTCAACATCAAACGAACACGGTATAAAAACACAAGATCCACTGAGTGCCTCAATGTTTGTTGGTATCTCAATTGGCCAGTCTGCCATAAAAGCCCCTGCACCAGAATTAATAACAAACAGTCAGCTAATGATCAAGATCATTATTATTATTACTATTATTGTTCTTATTATTCTCCAGACTAAGACTCCTTATAATTAACAGGTATGTAAACCCACAAACCTGACAGAATACCATAGAGAAATATGAGCCGTGGGGTCCCGTCCATTTGATCTCTCACAGCAGGTATAACTGCACCAAACCCAGAAATATATTTATAACTTATGCAACATGCATTATGTTTTTTCTTTTCTATAAAACTACTCTTCCACACTGTATTAACTGCAGTATTTTACTGAATCATTACTTCAGGGGCACATGGAAGCAGATAGAAATGAAAATAGACATGACATTAATACTAAATGCATGAGACATGCTGAGAGCTGTTAATCATGCCAAAATACTAAAAATAGTATACTTTGTCTGCTGGGTTACACCAAACAGGCTGGGTTAGTTCCTCTTGGTGACAGTGGTGGCCTAATCAGAAGCTTGCCGGTTCAAATCCCGATCCGCCAAGGTGCCACTGAGCAAAGCACCGTCCCCACACACTGCTCCCCGAGCGCCTGTCATGGCTGCCCACTGCTCACCAATGCAGAAGACACATTTCATTGTTTGACATCCCTGATGTGGAATTAATGGGTGCAGCATTTAAAAGCTGCAGTTTCCTGGCACTGAACACCCTTTTCCACATCTATGGAAAAAAGTCTACATTCAGACACTAAATGTATTTTTATTTTAGTCAGATGTAAGCACCTTGAAGGGTATTCCAGGTCTACATGATATTAAACCGGAGAGTAAAGTAAATCATTGCCGGCTGAGCATTGTTGAGGTAAAAATGATAATGATATTTATCTCACCTTCAGCAGACTCCTGTTTAAAGTAAGACGGTAAGTCAGGACGTGCGTTTGATGGAGAACTTCCCTCTGACTGAGCAGTAAGTGTCTGGTCGATTCTGAAGTTCCTTTTTGTGACTCAATCAGGAAGCAGCTCAGCAGCTCTTTTCTAAATGAGAAAGGAATGGAACACAAATAAACCCTTATACCACAGCAGAACAGGAAACGTATGTGCTCTACAGAGCCTGAAGACATGTTCATTTACATGCTCATACATGCATGTCCATAAAACTTTTCACTGGTTACATTCAAATCATATTTGATCACAAGCATTTACAACAGATCATTTACATACAGATACTAGTGGCGACGGCAGCAACTACACCAGTGTCCAGTTCTTAGCAACCTCAACTTTAACTATAAGACTCATCATCTGTAACTACTCTGGTCTGCTCAAAAGGACTTCACGCTTCGTACTGATATCCACTGACGTTTATTTCTTTCATACAGGTCATGAAACGCTGATGGAACACCGTGAAAACTAAAATAAACAAATTCAATATTTCAAATTCATATTGATCACAATAATAAACACAAATGTTACTCATTGCAATAAATTATTATGCAATAATTAATCCAAATTAACAAAAGAAATCGCATAGCTTACTGACTTCCTACAATGGTCCATTATAGCGCCAGCTACACTTCCACCACATTACCTTTGATACAATGAAGATGCTTCATGCAATACATCAATGGGTAATTTCCAAATAAACGACTTCTTCAAAACACACACATTCAGAAATGAACATTAAGACTCTTTAGTCACATTTCCAATGTACAACAGTAGATTAAAACTTTTAATTACTTTCCACAAGAACAACTAACTTTTGTATGGGTCTTTCTATGATGAATGGTTTATGTAAGCGTTCACCCTTCTTTCCCAGCTTTCTGTCTCCGACTTGTAGTGTCACTGTCCTATCCAGTCCATCATCACCCTTATGAGTATCTACAACTCTACCCAGTGTCCATTCATTGCGAGGGATATTTTCATCTAAATATTCTAGCACCGCTTGCCATTAAAATGCAGTGGCATTCGGTTGCAAAAGTGGAGTGGCCCAAAAGATTCATATATCAGGCACCTGTGCAGCTTCATTGTAAAACCATCATGTTTGTTTGAACCTGATTTTCAGGTTCTTCTTCAACAGTTTTTGTAATAGCGCTCTCATTGGGCTTCTCTAGAGCTGCTTCCTCTGGATTCTCAGCTGCTGCTTTTTCTGGATTCTCTTTAGCTGCTTCCTTGGGATTCTCTTTAGCCGCTTCCTCGGGCTTGGTATCTGCGAAATCTGACTCAAGTACCTTAATAATGGTAAATGGAGTTACAAGGGGTATCTCTTTCACAGACACATGGTGACATAAACCAGTTACATCCATTGCATTGACAGACTGTGGTGGCCCTCCTACGATGCTCCAGCCTAGGTCTCTTCTAACAGCATAAGGCTCGTTATCGCCTCCAGTGATGACCTCTCTAGGAGCTAGGGCTCTGGAACAGTCATAGCCGATCAGCAATCCAATTGCACAGTCCATTAAGGTCGGAATCTCTTGAGCAACATTTGCTAGATGCTTCCATTTGCTAGCTGTTTGACATGTAGGAATGTGTGTGCGCTCTAGAGGAATAAAGTCTCTTGTGTAAGCGGGAGGTATTGGAGAAGATTCCTCTGACTTTAAGTCCTTGCAATCTTTGACTCTTCACAATAGTGTCTCTTTTGACCATGGTTGCGAGCTTTAGTTTTACTGGCTCAGTCGCTGCCTGCAGCTTTTCACACACTTCCTGATCAACGAATGCGTTGGTGCTTTGCGTATCTAATAGGGCATAAACCAAGGTTTCAGTATTAGGAGCATTAGCTGCTGAGATCCACACTGGTACAATCATTGACGTGCTCCTATTCTCACCTCCTTCCACAGAACACGACGTTTTCTTCTGCTATGCGTTGTGTAGGTTTGATTGTTGGAAAGCGATCTTCATGCAGCAGAGTTGGATGGCTCTTTTTGTATATGCTGCACATAGCTCTGTTTTTTACAGTCCTTAGAATTATGACCTTTCCTCAGGCATGCAAAACACAGCTTGTTTTCATGCACATATTTTTTCTTATCATCCTCAGACATTTCTGTTAGCTTTGGACACTTATGTACGGTGTGGTTTCCTCCACAGCAAGCATACTTGTTCATGCTTGAGTTTTGTGGTGGTATGTCTCTTTTTCTTTGTTTGTCAGTGTCTCTTGGATTAGTTTCCTCTAAAATAGGCTTAGTTGCAGTGGTTGAGGTATCTGGTTGAGGTGATTTTACATTGATAACATTTGCTTTTATGCGTTTAGTTTCTCTTACTGGATTTTCTGCTGGTGACTTTAACACGTATAAGGACGACACAGGGTTACAAGCTATATGTACCTCCTTAGAAATAAAGTTTCTCCTCACAATCGTTTAGCACTAGTAGACCTTTTGTGTGAGGCATTTCATCACTACATGTTTGCAGAAAATCACTGAATTCTCTCAGTTTGACATTCTTTTCCACAAATTTTTGGCCACTTTTTAAGTTTCTCCCTGAAATCACAAAGGAATGTCCATATCTTGCATTGAGCCTTTCCCATACCTGTTTATAGGCTTCTTCATCTTTACTATAGAAGCTGCCTTCAAGAGTAGATTTTGCCTCTCCTGCTATGTATTTTTGTCTGCAGGATTTGAGCATTGTCTCTCTATAAGAGCTTTAAAACTTGTGCTCCACTCTATGAACTTTAAAGGGTCACCATAAAACAACTTGGCTATGTTCCACGGCATGAAAGCAGGATAAAAAAAGGAGTACTGCGTTGGCTGGGAATCAAACCCGGGTCAACTGCTTGGAAGGCAGCTATGCTCACCACTATTACACCTACCAGGAAGTTTTCCTTGTTGTGAAATGACCAAGGGCATCTAGACCCAAAATTGGTATTTGCTGTTGGTTGAATACAGACCAGATTGAGATGGGCTGTAGTAGTGAGTGGTGGTGCAACTATATGATGTTTACAACAGTCTGCTAATTCCTCTGAGTAATTGTCAGTTTTTCCTACAGAGAACATGGCACTGATGAGAAATCAATCTCATGCTGGATGCCTGAAAGAAACCATGCTCAGGGCAACAGCAGCAAAATACTTGAAATGATCTAAGGATTACATCAGTTTACATGCACTAATTGAATATTGCATTGCCAATTGCCCATTGAACTGCCATTTGAATATTTGTGCTTAAAACTATCCATATAAAACTTTTCTGATCATGACAGTGAGATGACTGCACTGCAGTGTCCTCCACAGTCACCAGATCTCAATCCAATCAGACATCTTTCTGATGTGGTGTGACGAGTGATTTGAATCATGGATGTGCAGCCATAAAATCTGTAGCAAATGCATGATGCTATCACGTCAATTTAAACCCAAATTTGTAAGGAATGTTTCTGTCAGCTTTGAGAATTAAGGCACTTTAGAATCAGAAACTTCATTCATTTCGGGGAAAAGAAATGTATTACATAATGACTGCCACAAACACACAAGAATGTGAAATAAAATATGTCTCAATAAATCTGTAGAAAGAAACTGCTGCTGAGTGAAAAAATTAAAACTACAGAAGGCAAAATGGTCCAACGTGGTACTGGCAAGGTGTACCTAATAAAGTGGCCGGTGATGTGTGTAATGTCACAAATTATAAATGTATATATTTTTAGAATGCTGTCATTAAATCATTACATATTAAAAGACTGGGAGAAAGTTAAAGAGTTTGCTAATCGTACATTTGGAAAAAATGGGAATCCATAAAAAGGATTCAGCGACGTTCCTCCTGTCTCGATCCTGAAACCACACAGAGACAACCAGCACCAGGCCTCAGTATATTGTGTTAACTTCATGCAATTAGCCTACACAGCAATGTACCAGTAAGTTGCAAAGCTAATTTACCTTTTGTGCTAAGCTGGAGATTGTCATACATCATAGTTATATTTACATATTTCACATCTGACGTGAAAAGCAGTAGCGCCTGTATTTCTCTCTTGTGGGAGTTTAACTTACTCACAAACTTCCGAGGTAAGAACGAAAATTGATTGGTTCAGAGAGAGAACCAATCAAATCGTAGAGGAGGCGGGTCTAATGAAATGGATGGGGCAGGTGAAAGTTTTAAAAAAAAAAAGTCTCTGTGGCAGGATCCGTGAATGGATTTTTCGCTGCGCTTAATACAAAAGTAAGATTATTTAAAATGTATTTGATGTACAGGCTTTACTTTGCGAAATTGGTTTGAGGCAATGAAGCAGGTTAGCATTCACTTAGCATTAGATATTAGCTAGCATTAGTAATTAACCAACCATAAAGATTCTGATGAAATGCTGATTGCATGTGATGCATAACTCATATTTGCGTATTTTATAATACGCAAAATAATATTATATTTTTCATTTTGCCAGCAGCCATCACTTCAGGTCAGGTTTGGTATTTGAAATGGCTTTTTTTCTACATAATTATGATCTCTTATTAGTGTTGTAGGGTTTTTAAAGTCTGGAGAAGACTGTGTTGCAAGCAGTTACTATAAGTAATGTAGGGAAAAGCTGTGCTGTCAGCTTTATTACTGCTGGTGGTTAAGATTAGTAATACACTAACGTTATTGCTCTCGAATGAAGAAGGTTAAAGATCCTGAGGTCATCCAAGCAGTTGTTGTTTTTGAGGAGGGGGATTTTGTGCATTCCTATATCAAGCTATTTTAAATCTCATGTCTGGCTTGGCACGAATTATTACTATTACGCATGTGAGAGATCAAACACAGCAACAGGGCGTAGCAATGGAGAACCAAACAAAACCAGGGTCTATGTTTATTTCAGTATAATGTAGGATGCTGGATTTACAGGTGCCATTGTGCACAAAATGCTGAAAGACAGTAGACATAATATCAGCATTAAAGAAGAGGGTATAAAAAAAACGTGTTGACCCAGAACTACTGGCGTTTATTGACATGTGGCTTGAACAAGGACTATCGGTCTCAGAAAGATTGATACAGATAGATGCAATCGTCAATACTATGTTACACCAGAGGATATTAGGATGATCAAGAAGAGCGTGAATGCTCTTATTTTTCCCGATGTAAAAGACAGTATCAGAGTGGACATACTATGTACATCAGAGTTAAAGCAAACATTTGTTTTAATCAGCCATTAAGTGATGACCAACCGCTGATTACTGTAGTACAGACACTCTTTCAAAAACTACCAACTACTTTGACCTGTACTGTATACTCCTTAACTAGTTCTACTGGCTTCCTGTGGATGGAGGTGGTAACTGCTGCAGCCAGGTCTGCTTGTTGGTGAAGGTCACCACCATCTCCTTGGTTTTCTGACATTCAGTTCCAGACATGAGGTGTCACACCAGTCCACAAACTCCTGGAGAAGCGGACCATGGTTGTGTGAGGGGCCTGACAGCAGAGACTGGAGGACTGTGTTGTTGGCGTCTTTCACCGGGTGTCTGTGCCTGCAGTCATCTGTGTATCAGATGAGGAGCAGAGGAGAGAGCATGCAGCCTTGTGGTGACCAGGTGGAGGTATAACGGAGGTCAGTTTTTTTAACCAGTACTCTCTGTGATCTGTTGGTCAGAAAGTCCAATATCCACAGGATTGTCTGGTTGTCTAGATGAAAGTTGGAAGAAAGTTTATGAGCCAGGATGTGGGGTTGCAGGGTGTTGAAAGCTGAGGACAAGTCAGCAAATAAGAGTCTTAGTGAAGAAATACATTTATGTATACAAAGAAATGAGATCATCGTTAGTCATGTAGACAGTTTTTTTCAGATATAAATGTATTTGTAACATCATTTATTGATTTCAGATGCAACCTCAAGTGCAGACCCCAGAGACGTTTCCCATGATATTAGAAGACAATGCTGTGAAGGGACAACATGGTAGACCGTATACGGTACTATAGACCGACTCCTGGTGTTCTGCAGGCATCATGAAAGCGCTTACAAACTGTTGAGAATTTGCCTGCTAATGTTTACTTTATTACAGTGTAATACAATTTAAATTTGGTACAATACATTAATGTTGATGTCCTGTGTTTCTTGTTGGCTGGAACAGGTCATCAGCCAGGAGAGAGACATCCGCGCCGGAGACAGAATACAGGATGCAGCGAGAGGTCAGTACACCACCCGACATCCCCAGACCAGGAAAGAGGTGCACTTTTCCGAATCTTGGACTCACCTAATCAGTTCCTCCACTCTTGTCTGTCCCCATGCAGATCAGCGGTATGTCATGCTGCACCGTCCCCAATTCAGGCTGAACTTTTTCCCTCCTCTCTTGCGCTACGTGGAGCAAAATGAGGAAACTCTGAGTGCGCTGGCAGCGGTGGGGTCAGTGAAGGTGGACTGCAGTTTAAATGGAGTAACTTTAAAGATGCAGTTTTTTTATTCTGGATGACATTAATCGTCCATTTCAATGTTTTTGTAAGATCTGCAGCATGGGAACGCACAAAAAAGCCATACAGTATCCACACTAAAGTATCACTGACAATTTGCTATATCGAAGGATTCAGGCTCCTTACCTGTATAAAATACAACTGGAAGACAGAAGTGTTGCTGATTGATGAGCTCTGGACCCCTTTTTTTAATGGACATACCCAAAATTAAACTGTTTAACTTACTTGTGAATATAAGTATTCATTTCAAATAATTACAGCTGTTCTGGGACAGTTTTGAAAATCAAATTTCAATCAAAAGTAATACTAAAATGAAAACATGAATATAACTATTTTCTATTCCAATAATCTCTGGAATAAATGAACTGTATACACATTATTGAGTATCATGGCATTGCATTTTTTTTGGATGTGAGGCACCGTGGCGCCTGGCACTTTCTGCAGCGTAAACGTGTTTTCACCCTATAGATGCCGCATCCTGCAGTATCCCGTCGCCGCTTGGCAGAGAGGTGGGTGTAGAAAATATATGAAGTAAAAAATTTGATCATGTAACTGATTTGAAATAAACAATACTGTACTCAGCAATTCAACAAAGAACATCAAGTACAGGGAGAAAACATAAAAAATATATAACCAAAAAAATATATGAATAATCTTTCTTTAATAATAAATTCTAAAACAGAGAGTACATACCTTTCAGAAGAAGGGATCTGAAAATGCCTCAACCTCTTCTGCACACAGGAGATCCTCTTCATCAGATGAAGATTGAACAGTACAAATAGCTGGACTGCTGTGTTGCACCAGAATATCAAGCACCTCCTCAGTCGTAAAAAACTTGCTTCTTTGCTGCGCCATCATAGTTTGGTCTTCTCTCAGAATCTACAGAAACAGCGGCGCCTGTCTTGTGTTGTGGACTTTTTTGCCTGTAATTCTGTACAATACGCGCAGGCATATCTCACGATCGCATTGATTGATTTGAATGGTTTGTTTTAATCGTCTGAGCCTGTAGAATTGTGGGAGCATTTGTGGAAATAACTTCATCAACACCATTCACCACACACCATACTTTCGGGCATGAAGGCTGTATTAAGGCTGCTGATTTATTTGGAATTTATTCATCATCAGACATGGTCCTGCAGAGTTTTTTGGTGAAGTTCGTTTATGTGCGTGTCTTTGGAATTGTATTTTGTTTAGGTAGTTTTGATTTAAAGCCTAAGCTTTAAGGAAGCTAAGGTATTCAGAAGGTTGACGGTTCAAATCCCGATCCCCCAAAGTGCCACTGAGGTGCCACTGAGCAAAGCACCATCCCCACACACTGCTCCCCGGGTGCCTGTCATGGCTGCCCATTGCTCACTAAGGGTGATGGTTAAAAGCAGTGGATAACACACTCGTCTATGAACCAGAAGACCCAGGATCAAACCCCTCTTACTACCCCTCTTGCTGATGGTTCGTACGCTCTGTGTATCTGTGACTTCAGGATAAGACCGAGGTTGATGAGCGAGTGGGAAAAGATGACCAAGGTGGCAGGGAGTTGTGTCTGGGCTACAGAGAACTGCAGAGGGAGTGTAGAGTGAGACATGCATTGGACAGAACCATTCATACACAGTGGGTATGGAAAGTATTCAGACCCTCTTAAATTTTTCACTCTTTGTTATATTGCAGTCATTTGCTAAAATGATTTAAATACATTTTTTCCTCATTAATGTACATACAACACTGAATATTGACAGAAAAATACATATATTTTAGCAGATTTGAAAAACTGAAATATCACATGGTCCTAAATATTCAGACCCTTTGCTCAATATTTAGTAGAAGCGTCTTTTTGATCTAATTCAGCCATGAGTCTTTTTGGGAAAGATGCAACAAGTTTTTTCAAACCTGGATTTGGGGATCCTCTGCCATTCCTTCTTGCAGATCCTCTCCAGTTCTGGCAGGTTAGATGTGAAGCCACTCCTTTGTAGTTTTAGCTGTGTGCTCAGGGTCATTGTCTTGTTAGAATGCTGCTACCACCATGCTTCACTGTTGGGACTGTATTGGACAGGTGATGAGCAGTGCCTGGTTTTTAACAAGACAACAACCGCCGGCCCATTCTGTGTTTCTTTCTCCAATCCCCTGACTGCATCTCTGGAGCTCAGCCACAGTGATCTTTGGGTTCTTCTTTACCTCTCTCACCAAGGCTCTTCCCCCCGATAGGTCAGTTTAGCTCAAGTTGTTCTTTTTGTTAAACTGATCTTGAAACAACAGATTGTTTATTCTATGAGTGCATTTACTTTACTTTACTTTACTTTACTTTACTTTATTTGGCAGACGCTTTTATCCAAAGCGACTTACAATGGGAAGACACCAGCAATTCTCGTTCGATTTCTATAGAATATCAAGTATACAAACTAAGAGCCCTGATAAGGCTTAGACTTGTCATTGAAGAACATGCTCGGAGAGTGTTGGGTGCTAGACTAAGAAAAATTATAATGTATTTATACATTTTGTATTTGTTTGTTAAATGTGTATGCATGTGTATGTGTTAAATTTGTCTGTAATATTTATGGAATAAGAGGGTTTTCACCTTCTTCTTAAAAGTGGTGATAGTCTCGGCTAGTCGTGTGGAGGAGGGTAGGTTGTTTTATAACCATTTTATAACCATTTATAACCATTCATTATTGGTTATTCCCCAAACTTCCTGATTTCTCCTTAAAAGATCATGTTTTCAGTAATAATTTGATTATTAATATAATTCTGGGAAATTCTTCTTCATAAAAGTAAATGGAAAAAGACACGTCCACCATATCATGGTGAATTATGCTTCTTGCTTTCTTCATTAAAATCCATGAAAAGAAAATGGTCAGTTACTTTTAAAAATTGCTCAAGATCTAAATCGGCTCAATAAACCACTTTTTGTTTAACATTTTTATAAATTCATGCTGTTTATTTTTTTCAGAGCCCACTGGAGTAAAGACGGAACGCCAGAAGGGACGCCCACCCAGCCTAGAGAGGTGGCCATTTCTGTATCAGGTGACCCCATCTCTGCTGAGTTCACCAGCTGGTGTTGGCGGAGGGTGTGGCAGAAACGAGAAAACGGGTGGACATCCTGAAAGGTCTGCAGAGCGTTCTGGCCAAGAACCTCCTGAAGAACCGCATGGTCCATGTTCTTTGTGAGACCACGACAGCTGGTTGCCCACTATCAAGGCCACCCTGTCAGCAGCGGTCATTGGTCATTTATCCCAGTCACATACCTAGATTAAATTTGCCTGTGACACCCAGTTTTTACTTCCTTTTCTTTTCTTTTCTTTTCTTTTCAAGTGTCCTTCCATCTTATACAGACATAATGCATTTAAACCTTAATGAAAACGCACACCTAAACATTAAACTTGAACTTGTGTTTTTGTCACACATAGACCGATGCAGCAGTGACGTCTATGCCATATTCTTTCAGGTCTGCTTCATATAATAAGACGTTGTTTAAATTTCAAGATAATCGCATCATAATTCTGGTTCTTCATGCAGGTCTGGATGATAAAGAAGTGGGCGAACATCTCAGTCAGAGTTCTGAGGATTTATTTACTGTCTTTCTCATGCAAGGCTCCCACATAATGTAGAAGCTCCTTTATCTCATGCAAAAGATTATTCTGTTTTCTTGAGCCTCATCACCGATCCTCTTCATGAAGAACTAATTTTTGTGGATGTTCAGCAAAAGCTGACCAAGACAATCAAATAAATTTCTCAGAAAGGGAGCACAAGCATGAGCTATATGTCTTTGTTTGATGCTGCTTCTGCCCAGAATGAACCCTTGGTCTTCACAGTTCTGATGAGTTTATCTTGTCCAGGTACAGGTTCAAAGATGTCCTGACACTTGATGGAGATGTTTTGTCAGTGCTTTTTCAATCTGCCATACCACATGCATATGTGGTATATGAGTTCAACATATTGGATTTATGAGAATCTAGTATTTGCTCAGGGACACTGTAATCTGATATAAAAAAAAAAACCACAAATGTTTTGTGATTAACATTTAAAGTTGAGAATGTAGAAATCCAGACGTTCCAGTCATAACTTCACATACAGTACAGGCCAAACGTTTGGACACACCTTCTCATTCAAAGTGTTTTCTTCATGACCATTTTACATTGGTAGATTCTCACTGAAGGCATCAAAACTATGAATGAACACATGTGGAGTTATGTACTTAACAAAAAAGGCACCTAATACTGAAATAAGACATCCACATTCTTTTGTGTTATTTTAATGCTTTAGTAATATTAAATATGAATGGAGGATGAATGCCTCTGGAAAGATAAATGACACTGAGTAAAAAAAACGTATGTCTCTTTTTCTATTTGTAGCTGTGGCACCTAATACCCCCACAACTCATCTCCTTACCTCATCTCCTGCCCGGCTCCTCGCTGCAGCGCACACCTCAGCCTGCACATCACCATGGTAACCAGATGCTTGCTACTCTTTTCCACCTGTTTCTGGTGCGTGCCGCTGCCTGCTACTGAACACTTTCACGTACCTGCCAGTTTTTTTGCACACAACTTCTGTCATCTTCATATCACAAAATATAAAGTTAAAGTAAAATCTGTCTGAATATATCTATTGACATATATGTGTGAAAAGGAATGAATGTGCTTTTTAATGCATAAAATTCTTCAGCTTTGCTTAATTGAACTCTGCAAGTGGTGTTTTCCAAAATGCAGGCATTAGGAACACAGCCTGGACACAATTAACAGAATATCAAAGTACAGTCGCATGCTCACAATTGGCTAATGTGTATCCAACACAGCAATTTCAGTTTTATTTTAAGGCTGACATATATAAATTCTAAGATGATTTTAGTGGTATTTTATGTTAAACATAAAGTTTATTTTGAAAAGTTTATTAATTTTTGAGACTCATTGAAAGACAGGTAATTTAATCAGAATGTTCAGAAGAGAAAAATAATAAAAATTGATACATCATGCAATGTGAAGTGAGCATGTGAATGTCCTGTAAGTGTGAACACTAGATCAACAGAACATGATCTAGGATGCACTTGACCTGGAACACCGAACAGGTTCCAGCATTTATCAGACGGCCTTATCCAGAGTGCTTTACAGTCAGTAGTGACAGGGACAGTCCCCCCAGTAGCAGCTCAGGGTTAAGTATGTTCAATATTCCATATTGACTTTAAGATTGACTAACTCATCACTAACTCACTCTTCTCTTTTCTCTATCCTTCACCATCCACTCCACTGTGGTGGACAGAGGATAAAGGTGGACGCTGTAATACAGCTGGACCTAGATGTGACGTAGTCACCGAATGCCACACGTCACATGCCACGAAATATATGCAGGTTTGTGATTTGCTTCTTTACCTGCTATAACTGATCTATGCGACGATTTAAGGCCAAATGCGTTAAGCCCTTTGTGTACTGGGCCAGTAATATTTTCCTCTTCTGGTTTTCACTACTTTAATTTAAATACAATTATGTTCATTTTTGTTCATCATCTAACCTTTGGTTTTCCACATGGTGAAAGATAACACACATTTAAAGATTCAAACATTTTATTTTTTCTTATTTAGATGTCATTTCTTCCACAAACAGGAGAGCAGTAACGCATCGGGTCTAGACGATGTCTCCTCTTCCTCCCTCAAAACCTGTGCTGACCAGCTGGCTCCAGGTTTCACTCACTGACTGTGAGTTCCGGGGCTCCTCAGGGACGTGTCTTCTCACCACAGTTTTCCAGGACCGTCTACAGAACCACTGAAATGGGTGGGCCAGAGGAACATAAAATCAGGCAAGTGATCAATATTATTAGCATTAACAGCTGGTTTTATAAAGCAATCACCTGCTGGGGGTGTCTGTGTAGTTCAATAGCAGCGTAAAAGACTTTCACAGATACAGGAGATGGTATGAATATTTGTTGAAGGTAAATCACGCTAGATTAGGGAATAGCCTCATGTAATGCATATAAGCAGTAAGTGATTAAACATGTATTAAACATTTAGACACTAGATAAGCAGCCATTCTGAAAACAGACTCCACAGGGAGTTGAACCCCGCCCTGATCCTGAAGGTCAGGTGTGCCACCACCGGAGCCTTTTTTTTTGGCTTTAATGTTTTGCTACTACTGTTAATTATTAAACTGTTTAATGAACTACAGGTAAAATTAGTGCCAATTCATGTCCAATTCATCTCCAATTGGCCTAGTTGTTTTGTGGGGGAAACCGGAGAACCCGGAGAAAACCCACGCTGACGCGGGGAGATACATGCAAATGTGCAAATCTCCACACAGAAGGGACCGAAACTCAGATCTCCTTGCTGTGAGACAAGGTGCTACCCACAATGTCACCGGGCCGCCCGTCACTAAATACTTACCTTCATACTTACCTTCATGCTTACCTGTACTAGTGATCACTATTGGTGCTGCTAGTGTTACTAATAGTGGTACTAGTAAGGTGGAGGGAGGAGGCACATCTCGAAATCCATGTCCCAGATGACAGGAATGTTGTTCAGCTCCTCCAAAAAATCCTCCAGACTGGCTTCTTGTTGGGGTCCCTGTGGACTGTCTGCTGCTGGGTCGCTGGTCATCATTTCCTCCTCCGTCTGGTCCTGAAGAATCCAGCGGTCCTCGTTGCTCTCAAACTCCATGGATGATGTGCTGGTGGAGGGCTTGTAAGCGCTGGTGACACTGGGCAGAGGTGTGGCAGGACCATCCTGTACCTGCGGCCTGCTCCATGGAGGCAGAAAGCTCATCTCCACAGCCAGGTCCCAGATTCCAGGAACAAAGCTCAGCTCGTCCACCACATTATCCGGAAAAACAACCTCCTGAGTGTCTTCCTGCTGGGGTGGCTGTGGAGTAGCCTGCAGCTGCTGCATACAGGGAATGCTCCACAGCAGAGCTGGAGGGGAGTTAGTGTTGCTCACACATGCCCACGGTATACCTGAGAAGTACAGTGACATGAATACATTGAGATATTTGGTGATAATTTACTGACTTTGATAACTTACAATGGACCATATCTTGATCTTGAGTTATGAATTATGAGGAAAGCAGTAGAATACCGAAGAGAAAACACAGTATTATGTGGAGTTTCTTAATGTCTTACCAGTGTGAAGAATGTGAGTTGGTATTTTTGGCAGGATCCTGCGAGGTGGCCTTCTGGTGACTGGTGGCTCCTTGGTCTTTTTCCGAGGGCGGCCCATCCTTCACCTGGAAAAATCTCTCTCTGTGTTCTAAAAAAGAAAACTGTGCAGGTAATAAATTATGCTAACCTAAGTTATACTAAGCTAAATTTTGCTATGCTAAATTATGCTAAAATAATCTCACAACCATAAGCTAAAATTAAGAAACTACAAAATAAATAATAAGTCTAAACAGAAACACTAACTAATAACAGTGCTAAAACAGTAAAATAAGTTAGCCTTTAAAAAGGCTTTTGGTGTGAAAAGTTGAATTTGTTGTCTGAAGAAAGCAGGAGTAATAAAAATACAACTGGCTCCTTCAGTGTTGCCTAGCGACTGTATGTTGTAAACATATGTTCACATGGAACAGCACTGAGAAGCCAATCAGGAGCCACATATTTAAGCAGAAACATTTTCTCTATTCATATTTGCACCTTTGCATATTAGAACTGAAAATCTCTTTCTGGTCAAAATACATGTTTGATATATTTTTGAATAACCAAATTGTTTACATTTACTGTCCAAATAAATTAAATTTAGCAATATTTAGCAACTGAATTTTATTTAGTTTAATCATTTTATTTTATTTTACTGCTTACTAATACTGCTAGAGGTTGCATAGAGGTTCATTCTTGAATATATTTTAAAATATATACTTTCAATGTTCAAGAGAGGAAAAGTACAACTTCAAGCATTCCTAATTGCAATGATTTCTTATGTCCACTAGAGATCTCACTCAATCATTTACAAGGTCTACTGATGTTTACTTAGACGTCAGTAGATTTATTTCTGTTTATTTAATATGGTGGCAACATTCACTCCTTTAAAACAATTGCGTTTTAATAAGTGGAAATTATGAATTCAAATCAAATCAACCTTCAGAAAGGTCAGCGACTGTGTCAAGTGCTGGAACATCTACTCGTCATGGAGCGGGTGGAACGCGGGGAAAAATGATTCACGAAGAGGTTTCAGGTGTAGCTTGTTTAACTTTTTTAAATGTATAGGCTGTTTAACCAAAGGCCAATGTTTACACTGTAAAAAGGTTTTGTTATTTTGTCACTCAATAACCAGAACAGTATTTTTCACTTACAGATAAATTTTGCACATTTGCTGAATTTACCAGTATGTTACTGTCTCATTACCGAACATTTGCAGTGATTGATTGCCCCAGTAATGGGTACACAACACAGTATTTATGCACATCAGGCAACATTTACTTTTATGTTAACAGATTGGATGAATGTGAAATAGCCTGTGGGATGTGGAAGTTGAGGGCAAACCTAAAACCTGCCTTAATAAAGCACAGGTATAACCATCATACTTGTATACGTTCTTTATCTAATTATACTACGTCTATGTTATTTTTAAGGACAAGACTTCTCATTACAGTCTCATACAGACACTGAAGGATAAGCCACTAACACAGTGCATGGTGACTTGTATGTTCTGTGGCCAGAATTCCATGATGAACCATGTTGACGTCTGTGAAACGTAAGTAACCATCTGATAATCTACCATGTACAAACTACAGTGGTGATGTGGCTGCTTCATTCATCTCTATATTTTTACTTACAGTGCTCGTCCAGCATCTCAGGCCTCTGCTTCATCTTCACCCTCCACCCATCCAGCATCTCCGACCAAAATCAAATCTAATCAAATCGTATATACACACATTGTAAATATTAATGATTGCTAAGATAATACAGGTACACATAAAGTACAATAGTGATGTGCTAGATGGTCCTTGTCTACACGGTCTCCAGGTTGTGCTGACTGCACCAGAGTACCAGCAGCTCAGCTTTATGTCTCTATGCAGATTAGTCACCATCCTGAATGTGTCCAGTGATGGTGGCGTCATCTTCAAACTTCAGGAGTTTTCGGGGGTCGTTGTCTCTGGGGTGGGCTGGGTGACATGTATAAATATGCCAATTTCAAACCTGCATTAGAATTTATGGTCATATGCCAGGCTTTTGTTCCCTAAAACAGGGGTCTGTTGTCTGTAGCTGGTAATGTCTCTCCACACTGACGCCGGGTTGTTGGCCAAAAACTATTCATTCCACTTCTCAGAGTAGCTTCTTTTGATTTCCCTGGTCAGTGTGTGTTTTATTGATCCAATGTTTTTACCATGGTATTAAACACTCAATGACCTTGATGTTATGGACATTGTTACACTTGTAAGTGCAAATGTAGAATATATTTATAGATATTTCATATTCAGTCAACAGAATTCAACACAAGTTGTACAGTTATATCATCATTTTTTATATCTTGTCTGTGTTTAAATGCATATGTATCTAAGTGTTTTTATGTCTTTTTTTAAGCATGATCAGTTTTGCATGTTTACTGTGATTTCACAGCTTGAAAAGAACAACGACTTAACTGCTGAACGAGACCAAGTTAACCACTTGCCGATCAGTTGGGACCTTCCCATGATGACAGTGTCCAACAGACGGTGTTTGGCTGAAAAAAGGTTCCTCATGTAGAATGTAATTGACATATATTATGTGCGCTTATTCAGCTGCTCAGAATGTGCAGCTAAATGTTATCCATGTCTGGTGCCATCTTGTTTCTACTAGGTGTGAAAGGCAGGTGGCACAGATATGAACTGGGTTGAAAGACACTGGGGTCCTAAGGATGTTAAAGGAACGGCCTGATTTGGTAACAATGCTTTTCCCCTCACTGTTCTTGACACACAGTTGAGATTTATGATATTTTGGTTGAGACCTTTGTCAGAATTATACGTTGTAATTAGCGTTTACAACTGTTTTATGCTTTTACTGCTGTTTTAGAGTCAGTATATTCATTGGTGTTATGTACTTTCAGTCTTAAGTCATTCATAAATTGAGTTTCAAAAGATTCTGTGTGTGATTTTGTGCTCTATTAGAGTTGACTGTATTAGACAATATGCATTACTGAATTCCTGACATCCTATTTGTAGTTCAGGCAGCCTAAAGGAATGTTAGTCTGGGAATAGGTATTCCAGTTGTTCTACTGTTGAGTTGTAAACTTCCTGTGCTTCACTCATAGTAACATCATGATTGGGCAGTCTTGCAAGCTCCTCTGGCGTAAGCTGACGGGTTAACTTGACATCAGGGACTTCAATTCCAGCCACATCTGCCAAGTCTGGGCCATTGCACCATAAAGCTCATCAACCTAAAAATCACAAGGACCTCTGGGTAGGGCCCCACAAACACACCCAAACACACCTTAATGAAATATATATATTTGCGTGTGGCAAGAGTATGTGGGGAAAAGAATGCGGTTCTCTTCTGAATTCAGCTGGTATGGTGACTGGCTATTTTCACATCTCAGGTAATGGAAGTTCCGTTCTTCTTGGAACCTGCTGAGATGAGTCTGAAGCAATGCTAAGAAAACCCAGCAATACCTTAAACTAAACAATACTAATACTTAGTGGTAGCAGCAATATTTGATTCATTCTTAAAAAATATACAGCATGTACAAAAATAGCTGATTAGAGCTGATATTATCAGTGTAAAAAGATACTGTAAACTGGTCGACCACCTTTTGTTGTTTTCCATGTACTCTTCTAAAGCAAAAGATTTGCAATTTAGTCATTTGTTATTCAAAAATTAATAAAGGTGTCACGGGTGGGGCTGAACATGGCGATGAAGGAGGACGCATTCGCACAATTTCACGTGAGAATGAGTTGGTCACTGTAACATGGATGAGATGCTGCTGCTGGGGTCTCTGCTGTCTCCCACAGTGAAAACCCTCAGGTCTAGCAGAACTACATGATGGACCTCCTCCCTCCTGCTGTAATCCAAGACAAGTTGACAAGTTAGGCCTTATCAGGGCTCTTAGTTTTTGTAACCTCAAAATCAATAGAAATCGAATGAGAATTGCTGGTGTCTTCCTCCTGTAAGTCGCTTTGGATAAAAGCGTCTGCAAAATCCTCCACTTGACATAGGAACAGGCCAGATGTAGCTGACTGTAGCTGAGCTCCAGAGATGCTGTCAGGAGACTTCCCACCAGCAACAGTGCATTTCCATGCGCCAGATCATACAAAAAGATGGAAATATAAGATCACTGTCGTCCAGAATAAAAAAAATGCATCTTTAAGGAGTGGAGGAACTGATTGGATGAGTCCAAGATTCTGACCAGTGGACCTTTTTCCTGGTCTGGGGATGTCGGGTGGTGTACTGACCTCTCGCTGCTTCCTGTATTCTTTCTCCGGCGCGGATGTCTCTCTCCTGGCTGATGACCTGTTCCAGCCAACAAGAAACACAGGACATCAACATTAATGTATTGTACCAAATTTAAATTGTATTACACTGTAATAAAGTCAACATTAGCAGGCAAATTCTCAACAGTTTGTAAGCGCTTTCATGATGCCTGCAGAGCATAAGGAGTTGGTCTATAATCTACCGTATACGGTCTACCGTGTTGTCCCTTCACAGCATTGTCTTCTGATATCGTGGGGAATGTCTATGGGTTCTGCACTTGAGGTTGCATCTGCAACCCTAACCCTACTTTTGGTTCTAGCATAATCTATGTAAACCACCACACATTTACACCATTACCTACCTCCATGTCAATGCCTTTTTTTTCGACCTCTGCCCTGGAATGATCTTCACTGCCAGATTCCTTTTTTGACTATAGTTTCACAAGTTAAGAGACATCATCTTGATTGGTGTGAAGAGTTCATTGCTAACAGCACCAACTTTAAGTACAGGCCTTAGGAACCCGGCCTGGACACAATTAACAGAATATAAAAGTACAGTCACACGCTCACTATTGGCTAATGTGTATCCCACACAGCAATTTCAGTTTTATTTTAAGGTTGACATATATAAATTCTAAGATGATTTGAGTGGTTTTTTATGTTAAACACTAGCAGATTTTGAAAAGTTTATTCCTGTTTGAGACTCATTGTCTTCTAATATCATGGGAAACATCTCTGGGTTCTGCACTTGAGGTTGCATCTGCGTATTTTGGATACTTTGAGCAGAGAACCAAGAGAAGTTAGCAAAGTCAGTTATCTAATTGTACATTGATGTTAAAAAATAATAAAACAACCTTTTAAGATGGACTAGTGGTGCAGGACTAGTGGTCACAGTATTGGTGGACACAGTGAACAATGACATTGCAAGTATTAAGCTCTAGTGAGGATCCTGCCTTCAGTATTGATTTGTGCATCTATATGAAAAACCAGAAATAAATAAGTAAATTACTTAAAAACTGTCTACATGACTAACGATGATCTCATTTCTTTGTATACATAAATGTATTTCTTCACCAAGAATCTTATTTGCTGACTTGTCCTCAACTTTCAACACCCTGCAACCCCACATCCTGGCTAATAAACTTTCCTCCAACTTTCATCTAGACAACCAGACAATCCTGTGGATATTGGACTTTCTGACCAACAGATCACAGAGAGTACTGCTTAACAAAACATACTCTGACTTCCGTTATACCTCCACCTGGTCACCACAAGGCTGCGTGCTCTCTTCTCTTATCTTCATCTTATACACAGATGACTGCAGGCACAGACACCCGGTGAAGGACTCTGATGACACAGTCCTCCAGTCTCTGCTGTCAGGCCCCTCACACAACCATGGTCCGCTTCTGCAGGAGTTTGTGGACTGGTGTGACACCTCATGTCTGGAACTGAACGTCAGAAAACCAAGGATTCTCTCACCAACAAGCAGAGAAACCTGACTACAGTAGTTACCACCTCTATCCACAGAAAGCCAGTAGAACTAGTTGAGAATTATAAATACCTGGGCCAAGAATCGAACCGGGTCAACTGCTTGGAAGGCAGCTATGCTCACCACTATACAACCAAAGCACAAACCAGGAAGTTTTCCATGTTGTGGTATGACCAATGGCATCTAGACCCAAAAGTGGTAATCCTTCTGAGCAATTGTCACAGTTTTTCCTACAGAGAGCATGGCACTGGTGAGGAAACAATCTTGTGCTGGATGCCTGAAAGAGACCATGCTCAGGGCAACAGCAGCAATGCATGGCCAGATAAAAAAAAGTGTGTCTGTGACATAACAGAGCATGAATTTTACAGAATGCATGCTTTGTGCTTATTAATTTATAACTTTCACTGCTGTTTTAATCATAAAGGCAGTTGTGGGATTTGTAAAAAGATAGAGCATTAATGTTACTGATTGTGAGTTGAGCACCTTCAACTGTGTGCTGTGGGTGTATTGTGTTTGGCTTGGCTGCTTGATGAACACTTTAAAAAAAACACTACAATTAGTTACTTGTGCTTTAAAACATAATGGCAGTGGTGGGATTTGAACCCACACCTCCAGAGAGACTGGAGCCTAAATCCAGCGCCTTAGACTGCTTGGCCACACTACCATTCAACAGGTTGTTAAAGATCCGGATGTGTTACAGAACGCTTGAGGTGAAGATATGAACTTAGTCTGAATTTGGCTTAAAAAGTTCCATGGCATAAAAGCAGGATAAAAAAAGGGGACTGCGTTGGCCGGGAATCGAACCCGGGTCAACTGCTTGGAAGGCAGCTATGCTCACCACTACCCCACTATGGGGCAGTGGTGGCCTAGCGGTTAAGGAAGCAGCCCTGTAATCAGAAGGCTGCTGGTTCGAATCCCGATCCACTGAGGTGCCACTGAGCAAAGCGCCATCCCCCCACACACTGCTCCCCGGGCGCCTGTCATGGCTGCCCACTGCTCACTCAGGGTGATGGGTTAAATGCAGAGGACAAATTTCACTGTGTGCTGTGTATCAAATGTGACAATCACTTCACTTTATTATTATTACCATAAATCAGGAAGTTTTCCATGTTGTGAAGAACTTCAGCATGATGTTTACAACAGTCTGCTAATTCCTCTGAGTAATTGTAACAGTTTTTCCTACAGAGAACATGGCACTGGTGAGGAATCAATCTCGTGCTGGATGCCTGAAAGAAACCATGCTCAGGGCAACAGCAGCCAAATACTTGAAATGATCTAAGGATTACATCAGTTTATGACTGCCACAAACACACAAGAATGTGAAATAAAATATGTCTCAATAAATCTGTAGCAAGAAACTGCTGCTGAGTGAAAAAATTAAAACTACAGAAGGCAAAATGGTCCAACGTGGGCCGGTGAGTGTGTAATGTCACAAATTATAAATGTATATATTTTTAAATAATGCTGTCATTAAATCATTATGTAGCGGTTCTTCTTCTGCGTTGTGTAATTTTTTTATTTCTTTTCTTGAACCGTAATGACGAGCCGACACACACGAGATTTTCCGTGCAAACTGTATTCTGTACAAAATCAAAGTCGCGTCAGAACATCGCCTCACAAACCGCGTCTCTCTGCACCTCTCTCTCTCACAGCTCATGCCATGTGTCTAAGAGAACTGAACAATAACATAAAGTATTCACAATTTATAATACCGCATACCTGTACAAAAGCAAGGTCGTGTCAGAACATCGCGTCACAAACTGCGTCTCTCTGCACCTTTCTCTACAATATACAGTAATAACAGAACATAAAAAAATATTCACAAAATAACACACATGCAAAATATTCCGAATATGTACATAAATTAAAATAGAAGAAATAACTTTTTACACACAAACCCCACGCACCTCTCACAGCTCATGCCATGTGTCTAAGAGGACTAAACCGGGTCTCCAACCCACTAACCCAAGGGCACGGCCGCATCCAACCACTTTTCGGGGGGTGATCAAGTTTTAGAACCCACATAACTTCTTATAATTACCATAAATTGAACAAACAAAAATACAGAAACATATTTAACATAACCAGAAACATTAACACATTTTAACATTCTACAATTAAACAAACACCCGGATTATCATTATAATTCCCTTACCCACATCAGAATACAGGTAAACAAAATAAAAGTCTTTAGAAAATAAGAAAACAAAAAACACAAGAAAGAAGAAATACACTTATAAATCTAGTGTAACCATTTAACTCCGGCACATCTACATATTTGGGTATAGAAGATGGGGAGAAAGTTAAAGAGTTATTTTCTGAAGCTCACATTGGACATTTGCTAATCGTACATTTGGAAAAATGGGAAACCATAAAAAGGATCCAGCGACGTTCCTCCTGTCTCGATCCTGAAACCACAGTGAGACAACCAGCACCAGGCCTCAGTATATTGTGTTAACTTCAGGCAATAAGCATACACAGCAATGTACCAGTAAGTTGCAAAGCTAATTTACCTTTTGTGCTAAGCTGGAGATTGTCATACATCATAGTTATATTTACATATTTCACATCTGACGTGAAAAGCAGTAGTGCCTGTATTTCTCTCTTTTAGGGCAGAACGAAAATCGATTGGTTCAGAGAGAGAACCAGTCAAATCGTAGAGGAGGCGGGTCTAACGAAATGGAGGGGCAGATGGGAGTTTAAAAAAATGTCTCTGTGGCAGGATCCGTGAATGGATTTTTCACTGCGCTTAATACAAAAGTAAGATTATTAAAAATGTATTTGATGTACAGGCTTTACTTTGCGAAATTGGTTTGAGGCAATGAACACACTCACCAGATAATGTTGATTAAAGCAGGTTAGCATTAACTTAGCATTAGATATTAGCTAGCTTTAGTAATTAAACAACCATAAAGATTCTGATGAAATGCTGATTGCATGTGATGCATAACTCATATTTGTGTATTTTATAACCACTTTTGAAATCAGAGCTAGCTGATTATATTTTTCATTTTGCCAGCAGCAATCACTTCAGGTCAGGTTTGGTATTTGAAATGGCTTTTTTCTACATAATTATGATCTCTTATTAGTGTTGTAGAGTTTTTAAAGTCTGGGGAAGACTGTGTTGCAAGCAGTTACTATAAGTAATGTAGGGAAAAGATGTGCTGTCAGTTTTATTACTGCTGGTGGTTAAGATTAGTAATATAGTAACGTTATTGCCCTCGAATGAAGAAGGTTAAAGATCCTGAGGTCATCCAAGCAGTTGTTGTTTTTTAGGAGGAGGAGGAGGATTTTGTGCATTCCTATATCAAGCTATTTTAAATCTCATGTCTGGCTTGGCACGAATTATTACATGAATGCTCTTATTTTTCCTGATGTAAAAGACAGTATCAGAGTGGACATACTATGCACATCACAGTTAAAGCAAACATTTGTTTTGATCAGCCATTAAGTGATGACCAACCGCTGATCACTGTAGTACAGACACTCTGTCAAAAACAACTACTTAAAGAACATCCACATCTCATGATGCTTATGGACGCCATCTACGAAGGCCTGATCTTAGTGCAGCTTTTATGAATAAAATGTAAAACAGACAGAGATTTGCACATTGAACTCAGTTCAAAGAACTTTATTTGTCCCCGAGGGGCAATTTAAAAGGCGCAGTGGCGCAGCACACACATATAACAGTTAAACAACAGTTAACAACATAAAAATAGCAATTGTCTGTATATTGCTATGAACAATGATAAATAACTGTACATAACAGAAGCAGTAAGGTGCATACTTTTAAGAAGTGTGTGGGGTGATAATGGTTGATTTGGAGGGATGTCAGGAGATCAAAAGAAGAACAACTTTGAGAACCAAGGTGACCTTCCTTCTCTGTGTCCTGCAGCCGAGGGCATCGAAACCGCCATTTGGAGGGGAGCTACTCAAAGGCAGAATTCAGAGGATGTGATGACCCTAAGTTAGTCAGTCCAATAATACAGCGCTCTTTATCCGATTTGCGTGCTGCGTGCTGGTGGAATGGAACCAGCACATGATTGAGAATGATATGACACTCTCTATGAAGGAGTAGTAAAAAGTCTGTAAAATATATTTCCTGATTCCAGAGGATTTGATCTGCTTAAGGAGGTTTTGCTGTTGATGACACTTTCTGAGAAACCCCTCTGTATTGCAGGAGAACTTCAGCAGGGGGTCGAGGATGGTGCCCAGGTATTTACAGTACAGGCCAAAAGTTTGGACACACCTTCTCATTCAATGTACTTTCTTTATTTTCATGACCATTTACATTGGTAGATTCTCACTGAAGGCATCAAAACTATGAATGAACATATGTGGAGTTATGTACTACAATGAAAACATGTTTTACATTGTAGTTTCTTCAAAATAGCCACCCTTTGCTCTGATTACTGCTTTGCACAGGCTTGGCATTCTCTCGATGAGCTTCAAGAGGTCGTCACCTGAAATGGTTTTCCAGGCCAGAGCTTAATACTTGCAATTTCATCATCCACTTTGTCCACCAACACTATTTAAACCTGCACCATTAGTCCATCTTAAAAATTGAAGATTATATTTTAGTACTTTTTAACAGCAATGTACAATTAGATAACTAACTTTGCTAACTTCTCCTGGTTCTCTGCTCAAAGGATCCAAAATATGCAGATGCAACCTCAAGTGCAGAACCCAGAGACGTTTCCCATGATAGTAGAAGACAATGCTGTGAAGGGACAACATGGTAGACCGTATACGGTAGACTATAGACCGACTCCTGGTGTTCTGCAGGCATCATGGAAGCGCTTACAAACTGTTGAGAATTTGCCTGCTAATGTTTACTTTATTACAGTGTAATACAATTTAAATTTGGTACAATACATTAATGTTGATGTCCTGTGTTTCTTGTTGGCTGGAACAGGTCATCAGCCAGGAGAGAGACATCCGCGCCGGAGACAGAATACAGGAAGCAGCGAGAGGTCATTACGCCACCCGACATCCCCAGACCAGGAAAGAGGTGCACTTGTCCGAATCCTGGACTCACCCAATCAGTTCCTCCACTCTTGTCTGTCCCCATGCAGATCAGCGGTATGTCATGCTGCACCGTCCCCAATTCAGGCTGAACTTTTTCCCTCCTCTCTTGCGCTACGTGGAGCAAAATGAGGAAACTCTGAGTGCGCTGGCAGCGGTGGGGTCAGTGAAGGTGGACTGCAGTTTAAACGGAGTAACTTTAAAGATGCAGTTTTTTTATTCTGGACGACAGTGAGCTTAGATTTCCATGTTTTTGTAAGATCTGCAGCATGGGAACGCACATAAAAACCATACAGTACCCACACTTAAGTATCATTGACAATTTGCTATATCGAAGGACTCAGGCTCCTTACCTGTATAAAATACAACTGGAAGACAGAAGTGTTGCTGATTGATGAGCTCTGGACCCCTTTTTTTAATGGACATGCCCAAAATTAAACAGAGAAAACTATAAGTATTCATTTCAACTAATTACTGTTGTTCTGGGACAGTTTTGAAAATCAAATTTCAATCAAAAGTAAAACTAAAATGAAAACATGAATATAACTATTTTCTATTCCAATAATCTCTGGAATAAATGAACTGTATACACATTATTGTGTGTCATGGCATTGCATTTTTTTTGGATGTGAGGCACCGTGGCGCCTGGCACTTTCTGCAGTGTAGACGTGTTTTCACCCTATGGATGCCACATCCTGCAGTATCCCGTCGCCGCTTGGCAGAGAGGTGGGTGTAGAAAATATATGAAGTAAAAAATTTGATCATGTAACTGATTTGAAATAAACAATACTGTACTCAGCAATTCAACAAAGAACATCAAGTATAGGGAGAAAACATAAAAAATATATGAATAATCTTTCTTTAATAATAAATTCTAAAACAGAGAGTACATACCTTTCAGAAGAAGGGATCTGAAAATGCCTCAACCTCTTCTGCACACAGGAGATCCTCTTCATCAGATGAAGATTGAACAGTACAAATAGCTGGACTGCTGTGTTGCACCAGATTATCCAGCACCTCCTCAGTCGTAAAAAACTTGCTTCTTTGCTGCGCCATCATAGTTTGGTCTTCTTTCAGAATCTACAGAAACAGCGGCGCCTGTCTTGTGTTGTGGACTGTTTTGCCTGTAATTCTGTACAATACGCGCAGGCATATCTCACGATCGCATTGATCGATTTGAATAGTTTGTTTTAATCGTCTGAGCCTGTAGAATCGTGGGAGCATTTGTGGAAATAACTTCATCAACACCATTCACCACACACCATACTTTCGGGCATGAAGGCTGCATTAAGGCTGCTGATTTATTTGGAATTTTTTGGTGAAGTTCGTTTATGTGCGTGTCTTTGGAATTGTGTTTTGTTTAGGTAGTTTTGATTTAAAGCCTTATTTAAAGGAGGCTAAATATTTTTTTTTCTTTGAATATATGTGGTTATCACAATTTTTTTCATGTCCTGTTTGTCTGTGGGATGATGAGTCTCAGCTTGTGGAGAAACTACAGCAGCAGATGCTGGATCAGGAAGAGGTACGCCTGCGTGAACGCTTGCTTGTGTTCTGTTCTGTAGAAACCACCTACTTTCTGAAAATGCTGAGTGATTTTTTATTTTACACACACAAACACTTACACGTGTAACTAAACTCAGAGTCAATGACTTGCTTTTATATCGGTCTTGTTGGTCCCCTAATACTGAATCTAAAGTCTCTATCTGAAATTGAGCCTTGGTGCAGAATAACTACTTTGATCCAGTCCCACAATGAGATTTCCCCAGGATGTGCCGTTTCCGTGTCTGTAGCTTTAAGGAAGCGGCCCCGTATTCAGAAGGTTGTCGGTTCAAATCCCGATCCTGAGGTGCCACTGAGCAAAGCACCATCCCCACACACTGCTCCCCGGGTGCCTGTCATGGCTGCCCACTGCTCACTAAGGGTGATGGTTAAAAGCAGTGGGTAACACACTCACCTATGAACCAGAAGACACAGGTTCAAACCCCTCTTGCTACCATTGTGTCCCTGAGCAAGACGCTTAACCCTGAGTTATCTCCAGGGTTACTGTCCCTGTAAATACTGATTGTAAGTCGCTCTGGATAAGGGTGACTGATAAATGCTGTTAATGTAATGTAATGTAATGAATTTGTGCTCAACGATCTCTTCACTTTCACTTCAAATTTTAACCAAGCGTATGGTTCGTACGCTCTGTGTATCTGTGACTTCAGGATAAGACCGAGGTTGATGAGCGAGTGGGAAAAGATGACCAAGGTGGCAAGGAGTTGTGTCTGGACTACAGGGAACTGCAGAACGAGTGTAGAGTGAGACACGCATGGGCCAGAACCATTCATACACAGTGGGTACGGAAAGTATTCAGACCCTCTTAAATTCTTCACTCTTTGTTATATTGCAGTCATTTGCTAAAATGATTTAAGTACATTTTTTCCTCATTAATGTACATACAACACTGAATATTGACAGAAAAATACTGATATTTTTGCAGATTTATAAACAATGAAAAACTGAAATATCACATGGTCCTAAGTATTCAGTATTTAGTAGAAGCGTCTTTTTGATCTAATACAGCCGTGAGTCTTTTTGGGAAAGATACAGCAAGGTTTTCAAACCTGGATTTGGGGATCCTCTGCCATTCCTTCTTGCAGATCCTCTCCACTTCTGGCAGGTTGGATGTAAACTCTGGTGGACAGCTAATTTTAAGTCTCTCCAGAGATTCTCAATTGGGTTTAAGTCAGGGCTCTGGCTGGATCATTCAACAGGCACAGAGTTGTTGTGAAGCCACCCTTTCGTAATTGTAGCTGTGTGCTCAGGGTCATTGTCTTGTTAGAATGCTGCTACCACCATGCTTCACTGTTGGGACTGTATTGGACAGGTGATTCTGCGTTTCTGAGCACTCTGGAGAAGGTTTTTGTCCAGGATATCCCTGTACTTGGCTGCATTTCTCTTTCCCTTGATTGCAACCAGTCGTCCTCCCCTGCAGATGCAAAACCGCCCCACTGCATGATGCTGCCACCACCATGCTTCACTGTTGGGACTGGATTGGACAGTGCCTGGTTTTCTCCACACATACCTCTTAGATTTAAGGCCAAAATGTAGAAGCTTCTGGCAGGCCACTCTGCCATAAAGTCCTGACTTGACTTTCTACAACTTTCTTCCATCTCCTGACTGCATCTTTGGGTTCTTCTTTACCTCTCTCACCAACGCTCCCAGTGCCAGAAGGGACGCCCACCCAGCCTGGAGAGGTGGCCATTTCTGCATCAGGTGACCTCATCTCACCAGCAAAGACAGGATTCACAGAAAGCGGGTGGACATCCTGAAAGGAAGCATTCTGGCCAAGAACCTCCTGAAGAACCGCATGGTCCATGTTCTTTGTGAGGCCACGACAGCTGCTTGCCCACTATCAAGGCCACCCTGTCAGCAGCATTCATTGGTACATGTATCCCAGTCACATACCTAGATTAAATTTGCCTGTGACACCCAGTTTTTACTTCCTTTTTTTTCTTTTCAAGTGTCCTTCCATCTTATACAGACATAATGCATTTAAACCTGAATGAAAACGCACACCTAAACATTAAACTTGAACTTGTGTTTGCATCACACATATCCCAGAGTAGACCGATGCAGCAGTGACGTCTATGCCATATTCTCTCCTGACACTGTCTAGATGTCCTGACACTTATGAGTTCAACATATTGGATTTATGAGAATCTAGGATTTGCTCAGGGTTACTGTAATCTGCTATAAAAAAAAAACCCACAAATGTTTTGTGATTAACATTTAAAGTTGAGAATGTAGAAATCCAGACGTTCCAGTCATAACTTCACATACAGTACAGGCCAAACGTTTGGACACCTTCTCATTCAATATGTTTTCTTCATGACCATTTACATTGGTAGATTCTCATTGAAGGCATCAAAACTATGAATGAACACATGTGGAGTTATGTACTTAACAAAAAAGGCACCTAATACTGAAATAAGACATCCACATTCTTTTGTGTTATTTTAATGCTTTAGTAATATTAAATATGAATGGAGGATGAATGCCTCTGGAAAGATAAATGAAAAAAAAAACCTTATGCCTCTTTTTCTATTTGTAGCTGTGGCACCTAATACCCCCACAACTCATCTCCTTACCTCATCTCCTGCCCGGCTCCTTGCTGCAGCGCACACCTCAGCCTGCACATCACCATGGTAAACAGATGCTTGCTACTCTTTTCCACCTGTTTCTGGTGCGTGCCGCTGCCTGCTACTGAACACTTTCACGTACCTGCCAGTTTTTTTGCACACAACTTTGGGTTTTCCTGTGCATCCAGGAACCCTGCACCTTCCCTTCTTGTCAAACATTATTGGCTAGTGGACATTGGTCATGTGGACATTTTGGTTTGGAATGGGTGACGTGGTGCTGTCTGAAGTGCACAAGAACACCAGTAAGACTGTTGATCATGTCGTGGCCAATCAGTAAATGTTCATTAAGACAGGTACCTTTGTGTTTGCCGGAGCAGTCGAAGACCACACGTAACCTGTCAGGTTTCTTTGGATGATAGATGGCGTGGTGTGGTATGTACCATGTCTTGCCAGGGAGTCCGATATCATCAGTCTCTTCTGCATCACCTCTTTCGATGATGTCATTAATGTATTTCATGTAATCCTCCTTGTATTTTTCGTCTTTCATGAGTTTGCGTTTGAACTGGTTTGGTCTGTTTTCAGCAAGTTTGTGGCTTTTCTCTAAATGGCAATGGCATCTCCAAATGTCCCTTTTCCATCTGTGTTATGCCTTGCTCAAGCTTTTGGAGGAATGTTAAATCCTCCTGTGATACAGTCTATTCGTTCCTGTCAGTCTCTTTGAAATCTCTTTCCAGAGCAAGTATTGCATCTGTTGGAGTGGAGTGAGGGATTTCTTTAACTGTGACTCTGTGGCAGAGGCTGCTGTCTATATCCGTTTCATTGTACAGTGCTGAGTTGCCTACTATGCTCCATCCTAAGTCTGTGCGAATAGCATAGGGCTCACCATCTTTTCCTAAGATTACTTGTTTAGGTGCAAGAGCTCTGGGACAGGTATAACCTATAAGGATGAGGAGTGGAGGGATCTCATCTACAATAGGCAGTAAATGACTGTTTGGCTGTTTCACATGTGGGTATGTGTTCCCTGTTAGCAGGTAAGCAGTCCTTGGAGTATGCCGTGGGGAGCTTTATGACTGTGGCTGAGTTATAAACTCTCACCAAGAGATCAGACACCCTTCCACTACTTATGACAGCATTTTTACCCAGCATGTTAGTCAATTTCAGCTTTACTGGACAAACATCTGCCTGCAGCTCATGCGTTACATCCTGATCCACAAAGACAGCATCGCTCTGAGTGTCTAATAATGAATAGACCAATTTTTCCTTGAGTGGAATTTGTGGTGGTTGACAGCCATACTGGGACTATCATTGAGGTGCTGACGGTCTGTTCTGATCTGGCAACATTAAGTGACATGGCTGTTGCAGTTTCAGGTGATTTGCATTCTCCGTACTCACACGTGTTTGTCTTTGCAAACTGTTACTGTAGTTTTAATTATGAAGACACACAGGATGTCTCTTTGTGCAGGTTTCGCAAGTGAGGCGGCGTCTGCAGTCCATAACACATATTTCTCTCACATATTTCTTTCTATTTTCTAGAGACATCTTTAAGAAGTCTGGGCATTTGTGAAGCTTATGTGCGTCCTGGCACAACATGCATGGGGAACTGTTAGGTGTCTTTGTTATTGTCGGTTTGTCACGTTGTACAGTTGCATTTGTGTTAAATACACCTGCTTTATTCCCACTGATACCCCTTGTAGTCCTTTTATCAATTTGTTTCAGTGCGGCGAAGTGCATGAATGGATGTGACTGGGTTGGTTCTGCTTCTAATGAGAGGAAGGAAGCAAAATCACAGAAACTTGGAAATTCATCACCCTCCATTAAAGTTTTTGATACCTGTCTATTCCATCTTGCATTTATCCAGTTCAGTAGTTTGTGCAACAATCTTAGATTTTCTTGGCATACGTTTAGTATTTGTAATCCCTTTACGTGAGGCATAGCAAGCTTGCATGCATTTATGAAATCTGCAAGGTTCCTTAATCCATCAGCGTCTCTGGACTGCACCTTTGGCCAATTCGCTACCTTCTCTCTAAATGCCTTTTGTATCATGAATGGTTGACCGTATCTTTGGTTTAGTATATCCCAAGCATCATTGTATGCCTCTTCATCGTAAGAATGCACTTAACCTGGAACACCGAACAGGTTCCAACGTTTATCAGACGGCCTTATCCAGAGTACTTTACAGTCAGTAGTGACAGGGACAGTCCCCCCTGGAGCAGCTCAGGGTAAAGTATTGTTAGTATTCCATATTGACTTTAACATTGACTAACTCATCACTAACTCACTCTTCTCTTTTCTCTATCCTTCACCATCCACTGTGGTGGACAGAGGATGAAGGTGGACGCTGTAATACAGCTGGACCTAGATGTGACATAGTCACCGAATGCCACACGTCACATGCCACGAAATATATGGCGGTTTGTGATTTGCTTCTTTACGTGCTATAACTGATCTATGCGACCGACGGTTTAAGGCCAAATACATTAAGCCCTTTGTGTACTGGGCCAGTAATATTTTCATCTGATGGTTTTCACTACTTTAATTTAAATACAATTATGTTAATTTTTGTTCATCATCTAACCTTTGGTTTTCCACATGTTGAAAGATAACACACACTTAAAGATTTGAACATTTTATTTTTTCTTATTTAGATGTCATTTCTTCCACAAACAGGAGAGCAGTAACGCATCGGGTCTAGCCGATGTCTCCTCTTCCTCCCTCAAAACCTGTGCTGACCAGCTGGCTCCAGGTTTCACTCACTGACTGTGAGTACCGCGGCTCCTCAGGGACGTGTCTTCTCACCACAATTTTCCAGGACCGTCTACAGAACCGCTGAAATGGGTGGGCCAGAGGGACATAAAATCAGGCAAGTGATCAATATTATTAGCATTAACAGCTGGTTTTATAAAGCAGTCACCTGCTGGGGGTGAAGGTAAATCACGCTAGATTAGGGAATAGCCTCATGTAATGCATATGAGCAGTAAGTAATTAAACATATATTAAACATATAGACACTAGATAAGCAGCCATTCTGAAATCAGACTCCACAGGGAGTTGAACCCCGCCCTGATCCTGAAGGTCAGGTGTGCCACCACCGGAGCCTTTTTTTTGGCTTTAATTTTTTTCTACTACTGTTAATTATTAAACTGTTTAATGAACTACAGGTAAAATTAGTGCCAATTCATGTCCAATTCATCTCCAATTGGCCTAGTTGTTTTGTGGGGGAAACCGGAGAACCCGGAGAAAACCCACGCTGACACGGGGAGATACATGCAAATTTGCAAATCTCCACACAGAAGGGACCGAAACTCAGATCTCCTTGCTGTGAGACAAGGTGCTACCCACAATGTCACCGTGCCGCCCGTCACTAAATACTTACCTTCATACTTACCTTCATGCTTACCTGTACTAGTGATCACTATTGGTGCTGCTAGTGCTACTAATAGTGGTACTAGTAAGGTGGAGGGAGGAGGCACATCTCGAAATCCATGTCCCAGATGACAGGAATGTTGTTCAGCTCCTCCAAAAAATCCTCCAGACTGGCTTCTTGTTGGGGTCCCTGTGGACTGTCTGCTGCTGGGTCGCTGGTCATCATTTCCTGCTCCATCTGGTCCTGAAGAATCCAGCGGTCCTCGTTGCTCTCAAACTCCATGGATGATGTGCTGGTGGAGGGCTGGTGAGCACTGGTGACACTGGGCAGAGGTGTGGCAGGACCATCCTGTACCTGCGGCCTTCTCCATGGAGGCAGAAAGCTCATCTCCACAGCCAGGTCCCAGATTCCAGGAACAAAGCTCAGCTTGTCCATCACATCTACCGGAAAAACAACCTCCTGAGTGTCTTCCTGCTGGGGTGGCTGTGGAGTAGCCTGCAGCTGCTGCATACAGGGAATGCTCCACAGCAGAGCTGGAGGGGAGTTAGTGTCCCTCACACATGCCCACGGTATACCTGAGAAGTGCAGTGACATGAATACATTGAGATATTTGGTTATAATTTACTGACTTTGATACCTTACAATGGACCATATATGTTTACTGCATACACAAATACTGGATTTACAGTGAGCTGCACCTGTGGTTTGTTTTTCTTATTGATCTTGAGTTATGAATTATGAGGAAATCGGTAGAATACCGAAGAGAAAACACAGTATTATGTGGAGTTTCTTAATGTCTTACCAGTGTGAAGAATGTGAGTTGGTATTTTTGGCAGGATCCTGCGAGGTGGCCTTCTGGTGACTGGTGGCTCCTTGGTCTTTTTCCGAGGGCGGCCCATCCTTCACCTGGAAAAATCTCTCTATGTGTCCTAAAAAACAAAAGTGAGCAGCTAATAAATGATGCTAACCTAAGTTATACTAAGCTAAGTTTTGCTACGCTAAATTATGCTAAGCTAATCTCTCAACCATAAGCTAAAATTAAGAAACTACAAAATAAATTAAGAGTTATCAAGTCTAAACAGAAACACTAACTAATAACAGTGCTAAAACAATAAAAGAAGTTAGCCTTTAAAAAGGCTTTTGGTGTGAAAAGTAGAATTTTTTGTCTGAAGAAAGCAGGAGTAATAAAAATACAACTGGCTCCTTCAGTGTTGCCTAGCAACTGTATGTTGTAAACATATGTTCACATGGAACAGCACTGAGTAGCCAATCAGGAGCCACATATTTAAGCAGAAACATTTTCTCTATTCATATTTGCACCTTTGCATATTAGAACTGAAAATCTCTTTCTGGTCAAAATACATGTTTGATTTATTTTTGAATAGCCAAATTATTTACATTTACTGTCCAAATAAATAAAATTTAGCAACATATAGCAACTGAATTTTATTTAGTTTAATTATTTTATTTTATTTTACTGTTTAATAATACTGCTAGAGGATGCATAGAGGTTCATTCTTGAAGAATATATTTTAAAATATATACTTTTAATGTTCGTGAGAGGAAAAGCACAATTTCAAGCATTCCTAATTGCAACGATTTCTTATCTCCACTAGATGGCGGTAGAGATCTCACTCAATCATTTACAAGGTCTACTGATGTTTACTTAGACGTCAGTAGATTTATTTCTGTTTATTTAATATGGTGGCAACATTCACTCCTTTGAAACAATTGTGTCAAGCAAACATGTCTGGTGCCATCTTGTTTCTACTAGATGTGAAAGGCAGGTGGCACAGATATGAACTGGGTTGAAAGACACTGGGGTCCTAAGGATGTTAACGGAACGGCCTGATTTGGTAACAATGCTGTTCCCCTCACTGTTCTTGACATGCAGTTAAGATTTATGATATTTTTGGTTGAGACCTTTGTCAGAATTATACGTTGTAATTAGCGTTTACAACTGTTTTATGCTTTTACTTCTGTTTTAGATTCAGTATATTCATTGTTATGTACTTTCAGTCTTAAGTCATTCATAAATTGAGTTTCAAAAGATTTTGTGTGTTTTTGTGCTGTATTAGAGTTGACTGTATTAGACAATTTGCATTACTGAATTCCTGACATCCTATTTGTACTTCAGGCAGCCTAAAGGAATGTTAGTCTGGGAATAGGTACTCCAGTTGTTCTACTGTTGAGTTGTAAACTTCCTGTGCTTCACTCATAGAAACATCATGATTGGGCAGTCTTGCAAGCTCCTCTGGCGTAAGCTGCCGGGTTAACTGGACATCAGGGACTTCAATTCTGGCCACATCTGCCAAGTCTGGGCCATTGCACCATAAAGCTCATCAACCTAAAACAAAATTCTGCATCTCGATTCTGCATCATCGCAGAGATGTTTCATGGTAAACACATCTAGCACATATGATAGATCACATTAGATTACATTAGCACAATCATTCTAAAGTCACAAGGACCTCTGGGTAGGGTCCCACAAACACACCCAAACACACCTTAATGAAAAATATATATTTGCGTGTGGCAAAAGTATGTGGAGAAAAGAATGCGGTTCTCTTCTTTTAGGATGTTTCAGGTTAACTGAATTCAGCTGGTATGGTGACTGGTTATTTTCGCATCTCAGGTAATGGAAGTTCCGTTCTTCTTGGAACCTGTTGAGATGAGTCTGAAGCAATGCTAAGAAAACCCAGCAATACACTAAACTAAACAATACTAATACTTAGTGGTAGCAGCAATATTTGATTAATTCTTCCAGCTGAAAAAATATACAGCATGTACAAAAATAGCTGATTAGAGCTGACATTATCAGTGTAAAAAGATACTGTAAACTGATCGACCACTTTTGTTGTTTTCCATGTACTCTGCTAAAGCAAAAGATTTGCAATTTAGTCATTTGTTAATAAAGGTGTCACGGGTGGGGCTGGACATGGCAATGAAGGAGGACACATTCGCACATTGAATTGCCATTTGCAAATTGAATTTCCTTTTGAATAAATATGTAGAAAATCCATGGCAAAACGGAATGCAATTGAGTGAATTGTTATTATATTTTTTATTAAAAAATTTGAAATGATCTAAAGATTACATCAGTTTACATGCACTAATTGAATATTGCATTGGCAATTGCCCATTGAACTTACATTTCAATAGTTGTGCTTAAAACCGTCCATATTAAACTGGTTTTCTGATCATGACAGTGAGTGTACTGCAGAAGGCAAAATGGTCTAATGTGGTACTGGCAAGGTGTACCTAATAAAATGGCCGGTGAGTGTATAATGTCACTAAATATAAATGTATATATTTTTAATAATATTCAATATTATTAATATAATATTATTAATATAATAGCAATATTCAAGCTGGGGATCGTCATCATACATCATAGTTATATATACATATTTCACACGTGAAAAGCAGTAGCGCCTGTATTTCTCTCTTGTGGGAGTTTACTCACAAATTTCCGAGGGCAGAACGAATATTGATTGGTTCAGAGAGAGAACCAATCAAATCGTAGAGGAGGCGGGTCTAACGAAAGTGATGGGGAAGGTGGGAGTTTAAAAAATAAATGTCTCTGTGGCAGGATCCGTGAATGGATTTTTCACTGCGCTTAGTACAAAAGTAAGATTATTTAAAATGTATTTGATGTACAGGCTTTACTTTGAGAAATTGGTTTAAGGCTTTGAGCATTATTGTTTTGCTTAAAGCAGGTTAGCATTCACTTTGCATTAGCTATTAGCTAGCATTATTAGTAAACCAACCACGAAAATTCTGATGAAATGCTGATTGCATGTGATGCATGACTCATATTTGCCTATTTGTAACCAATTATGAAAATCAAAGTTTGCTGTAAAAACGGAGATATTATGTTTTTCATTTTGCCTGCAGCCATCACTTGGTATTTGAAATGGCTTTTTTGCTACATTATTATGATCTCTTATTAGTGGTGTAGGGTTTTGAAGGTCTGGGGAAGACTGTTTGTAGCAGTAGTTAATATTAGTAATGTAGGGCAAAGCTGTGCTGTCAGCATTATTACTGCTGGTGGTTCAGATTAGTTATACAGTAACGTTATTGCCCTCGAATAAAGAAGGTTAAAGATCCTGGGGTGACACACAATAGAAATGTTCTGTATGTTGCGCTATGAACAATGATAAATAACTGTACATAACAGAAGCATTAAGGGGCATACTTTTAAGAAGTGTGTGAGGTGATAATGGTTGATTTGGAGGGATGTCAGGAGATCAAAAGAAGGACAGCTTTGGGAACCAAGGTGATTTTCCTCCTCTGTGTTTTCCAGTCAGCAACATCGGAGTCTGCGTTTGAAGGGGAGCCTGACAGCGTTCTTTTGCCGGTTTGTGTGCTGCGTGCTGGTGGAATGGAACCAGCAGATGATTGAGAATGATACGACACTCTCTAGGAAGGAGTAGTAAAAAGTCCGTAAAATGTCTTTCCTGACTACAAAGGATATGAGCTGCCTGGTGACACTTTCTGAGAATCTCCTCTGTGTTGGAGGAGAACTTCAGCAGGGGATCGAAAATGATGCCCAAGTATTTATAATCCTCAACTAGCTCTACTGGCTTCCTGTGGATGGAGGTAACTGCTGCAGCCAGGTCCCCCTGCTTGGTGGTGAAGATCACCACCATTTCCTTGGTTTTACTGATGTCCAGTTCCAGACATGAGGTGTCACACCAGTCCACAAACTCCTGCAGAAGCAGACCATGGTTGTGTGAGGGGCCTGACAGTCTGGAGGACTGTGTCCTTAGCGTCCTTCACCTGGTGTCTGTGCCTGCAGTCATCTGTATATAAGATGAGGAGCAGAGGAGAGTGCCGACCAGGTGGCGGTATAACAGATGGCGGTATAACAGATGTCAGAGAGAGTTTTGTTAAGCAGTACTCTCTGTGATCTGTTGGTCAGAAAGTCCAATATCCACAGGATTGTCTCGTTGTCCAGATGAAAGTTGGAGGAAAGTTTATTAGCCAGGATGTGGGGGTGCAGTGTGTTGAAAGCTGAGGACAAGTCAGCAAATAAGAGTCTTAGTGAAGAAATAGATTTATGTATACAAAGAAATTAGATCATTGATTTTCAGTTGTCAGATATAAATATATTTTTAATGTATTAATTATTTAAATTCTGGTTATTCATATATATGCACATATCAATACTGAAGACATGATCCTTACTAGAGCTTAATACTTGCAATGTCTGTTGCAAAAAGGTTCATTGTCCACTTTGTCCACCAACACTATTTAAACATGCACTACTTGTCCATCTTAAAAATTGAAGGTTATGTTTTATTACTTTTTAACAGCAATGTACAATTAGATAACTAACTTTACCAACTTTTCCTTTTTCACTGCTCAAAGGATCCAAAATATGCAGATGCAACCTCAAGTGCAGAACCCAGAGACGTTTCCCATGATATTAGAAGACAATGCTGTGAAGGGACAACATGGTAGACCGTATACGGTAGACTATAGACCAACTCCTGATGCTCTGCAGGCATCATGGAAGCACTTACAAACTGTTGAGAATTTGCCTGCTAATGTTTACTTTATTACAGTGTAATACAATTTAAATTTGGTACAATACATTAATGTTGATGTCCTGTGTTTCTTGTTGCCTGGAACAGGTCATCAGCCAGGAGAGAGACATCCGCGCCGGAGACAGAATACAGGAAGCAGTGAGAGGTCAGTACACCACCCGACATCCCCAGACCAGGAAAGAGGTGCACTGGTCCGAATCTTGGACTCACCCAATCAGTTCCTCCACTCTTGTCTGTCCCCGTGCAGATCAGCGATATGTCATGCAGCAAAGTCCTCAGTTCAGGCTGCACTCTTTCCCTCCTCTCTTCCGCTATGTGGAGCAAAGTGAGGAAACTCGGGGTGCGCTGGCAGCAGTGGGGTCAGTGAAGGTGGACTGCTGTTTAAATGGAGTAACCTTAAAGATGCAGTTTTTTTATTCTGGATGACATTAATCGTCCATTTCAATGTTTTTGTAAAATCTGGCGCATGGGAACGCACGCTCCTTGTTGCTGGTGGGAACGCAAAGGCGATGCAGCTAGACTGCTCTGCCCCTTCCATTTGAACGCACTTATTATAGGGAACCTGTTGTTCCCAGCATGCGGATTAACCTGAGGGAGGAAGATAAACGGCGCTTCTGACCCCAAGAAGAGCACAGCAGGAGGACCCGTCCCTGCTAGCCCTGTTGGATTGAGCAAGATACGCCGTTAAGTACAAAAAACCATATACAGATACAGTACCCACCTTAAAGTATCACTGACAATTTGCTATATTGAAGGACTCAGGCTCCTGTATAAAATACAACTGGAAGACAGAAATGTTGCAGATTGATGAGCTCTGGAGCCCTTTTTAATAGTCATATCCAAAATTAAACAGAGGAAACAATTTTTTTTAACTTACTTGTGACTGTAGTTATTCATTCCAACTAATTACAGATGTTTTGGGACAGTTTTGAAAATATCACATCATATGTATATTCCCCAATATTTATGTTTATATTTTCCAATCAAAAGAACAACTTGCAAAAAAAACTGGCTAGACAAGAACAAAATGTATTGATTTGAAATTTGAAAAATATTAAAAGTAATACTAAAACGATATAAAATAACTATGTTAAATTCCAATAATCGCTGGGATAAATTAACTGTATCCACATTATTGTGTATCATGGCATTGCTTGAAGCAGTTTTTTTTTTGATGTGTGGCTCCTGGCACTTTCTGCAGTGTTTTCACCCTTTGATCACCTCATCTTGCAGTATCTCATCGCCGCTTGGCAGAGAGGTGGGGGTAGAAAAAATATGAAGTAAAATGTATTCATTTATTAGCCAGCAATTTCGATTATATAACTAATTTGAAATAAACAATGCTGTACTCAGCAAATAAACAAAGAACATCACACAATTAGAGGGAGAAAACATAAAAAATATATAACTGAAAAAATATGAAAAATATCGTAAAATAAATTATACAACAGAGAGTACATACCTTTCAGAAGAAGGGATCCGAAAATACCTCAACCTCTTCTGCACACAGGAGATCCTCTTCATCAGATGAAGATTGAACAGTACAAATAGCTGGACTGCTGTGTTGCACCAGAATGTCCAGCACCTCCTCAGTCGTAAAAAACTTGCTTCTTTGCTGCGCCATGATAGTTTGGTCTTCTTTCTGAATCTACAGAAACAGCGGCGCCTGTCTTGTGTTGTGGACTGTTTTGCCTGTAATTCTGTACAATACGTGCAGGCATATCTCACGATCGCACTGATCGATTTGAATGGTTTGTTTTAATCGTCTGAGCCTGTAGAATTGTGGGAGCATTTGTGGAAATAACACCATTCACCACACACCATACGTGCGGGCATGAAGGCTGTGTTACGGTATGTTACGTCCCTGGTCTAGGGTCAGGGTCATAACAAATGGGACATAGGAGCAGCAACAACACTTATGGCTAACCGTTTATTACAAACAAGGACATTGAAACAACAAAACACACACAAAACAGGTCTGGGCAGTCTAAGTTATTCTTGTCTTCTGGTCACAATCCTTCTTGCTTCACACCAACACCCTCTTCGCATCACCAACAACACTCTCTCCTCACACCACATCCTCCTCTTGTCCCAAAGCAGACGCCATTTTGAGTCCTCTTCCCTATTACAGCCCACCAATCATGGCAGGAAGTGGGAGGAGTCCAATCATGGAGCCACCTGCAACATTACGGAGAGAGAGAGAGACAGCAAGAGAGAGAGAGAGAGAGAGAGAGAGAGACACACAAACAGAACACACCCATACTCTGCCACGGGACGTCACAGGTAATGTCTTTGCCCTTTTTAGGCGTGCGGCAGGTGTGCGATTTTTACGCTGTGTATCGGGCTGCCGATTTATTTGGAATTTATTAATCGTCAGACATGGTCAAGCAGAGTTTTTTGGTAATATTTGTTCATGTGCGTGCTTTAAATGTGTGTTTTGTTTACGTAGTTTTGATATAAAATAATTTTTAAATAAATAAGTTTTTCCTTGATAAAATTGTGATAACCACATATATTCATTTCCTGTTTCTCTGTAGGATGATGAGTCTCAGCTTGTGGAGAAACTACAGCAGCAGGGGTGGGGCAGGGGTGGCCTAGCGGTTAAGGAAGCGACCCCGTAATCAGAAGGTTGCCGGTTCGAATCCCGAGCCGCCAAGGTGCCACTGAGGTGCCACTGAGCAAAGCACCGTCCCCACACACTGCTCCCCGGGCGCTGGTCATGGCTGCCCACTGCTCACTAAGGGTGATGGGTTAAATGCAGAGGACAAATTTCACTGTGTGCACCGTGTGCTGTGCTGCTGTGTATCACATGTGACAATCACTTCACAATTTAATTTAATTTAATTTAGATGGTGGATCAGGAAGAGGTACGTTTACACCCGCCCACTCCCCGACACACCCACCCACTCCCCGATATTCTTCAAGTCTTGTGTAAAAATCACCTACTTTCTGAAAATGCTGAGTGATTCTTGAGGTGATTATTTTATTTTTTTGCTTTTATATCAGTGTTAGTGTCCCCTAATACTGTATCTGAAGTCCCTTTGTGCATAATTACAACCACTTTGATCCAGTCCAAAAATGAGATTTCTGTTTGAATGTCTGTAGCTTTCAAATGCTAATGAGGAGGAGAGAGGCGGGACGAGGAGGGGAGCGACCTATAGAAGTTGAGTGGACATTAGTGGAAATGACATCCTCACACCATTCACCAATTACAATGTCTGGTGCAGACAGTTTTAATCCTATTCATTATTCTAAAATCACTGTTTTTACAGCCTTTTGCATGAAGTAACTAAACAAATACATTAGTGCTCATTTTCAGAGAGCAACTGCAATGATGACATAAGGGAACAAATTCCAGATCAGACTGTTTGAACTGCCGCTCTCTTCTTCATCATCTGGAAACGACTCTCTTGCTGCTCATTTTTCTGTTCCAGCAACATCCTGAGTGTCGCAGATATGCTGGACAATCTAGGAATAAACTAAACATCTAGGTCACCATCCCACATGCCTCACATCCTCTTTGCATTGTGGTCTATCCATATCAGCTATGGCTCATGTTTTTCTTCAGCCAATTAACATTTATTTGTTCAATTTCAGGTTGACAATTTTTTTTTTGTGAAGTGATTGTCAATGTGAAACCACAGCACAGCACATGGTGACACAACAAAATGTGTCCTCTGCTTTTAACCATCACCCTTGGTGAGCGGTGGGCAGCCAGTAGTGCATGCCTGCAGGAAAGTTCCATTTGCACTGAGAGAGAAATTTAAGAAACAAACTTGCATGCATGGAAAGTTATTGAACGTTATAAAGGAAGATTGATGAACTGACTGATTGGGTGAGATCTCATACTGCAGAAGACAAATGATGAATTACAAATATGTTTGGATGCTAGAGATGCTGTGACGCTAGCTGTGATTTCTTATTTTTCCTCTCCGCTGCTCTTAGTTCCCTTCGACTGCTGTGCAACGTCTCAGATAGCCAGAGAGCAGGGGGAGAAAAGTGAGGAGAATGTTAGTGGCGGTTTCCAGGGGTAAGGAGAAGAACGAGTCAGAGATATGAAAGATGTGAAAGAGTGCAGGAAGGTGAGACCGAGTGAAGGTTATGTAGAATGAGTAATTAATGGTGGTCAGTCTTGGATCCGATAGGTAAAGTGAGGGTGAAGGACAGAATGTGGTGGTCAGAGATGTGAAGTGGAGTGGAAGAAAGGACGGTAGGTGGAGAGGGACGAATGAAGACCAGGTCCAGGTCCATTCCCTTTCCTCTTTTGTTGCTGTTGGCCCAGGATAAAGAGTGGAGATTAATGAGGCCCAATATATGGTGCGAGGCATGTAAGACATAAAATATCCGTACAGGTTGCATCAACAGAAAAAAATGCTCACATTCCCTTTAAATGTTAGTTACTTTTACCTGAGCATGCATGTCATACGAATAAGTGAAGCGCTATAATAAAATTTCATACTGCATCACATGAACTAATATAAAGTTATTCCGTCAGGTGTTTGTTTTTTTTCTAGCAAACTCCATGCAGGATTTCATGTGTCTTGCTCCGAGGAGAGGCTTTTGTCGGGCCACTCTTCCTTAAAGCACTGTATATGGAGAAGATCCGTAGAGAGGATCGTGAGGTCCTGGACGTAGCTGAGTTGGTCACTGTAACATGGATGAGATGCTGCTGCTGGGGTCTCTGCTGTCTCCCACAGTGAAAACCCTCAGGTCTAGCAGAACTACATGATGGACCTCCTCCCTCCTGCTGTAATCCAAGACAAGTTGACAAGTTAGGCCTTATCAGGGCTCTTAGTTTTTGTAACCTCAAAATCAATAGAAATCGAACGAGAATTGCTGGTGTCTTCCTCCTGTAAGTCGCTTTGGATAAAAACGTCTGCAAAATAAAGTAAATTAAAGTAAAGTAATCCTCCACTTGACATAGGAACAGGATGATGCTGAGTTGATGTTAAAACTCACTGGCGTTTAAAACTCTTCAGCGTTTACAGCGGTGATCCCCTAATTCTTTATCCCCCTAATTACAGAATTTCAATAATCAACCAATGTCAGTATGTAACTTAATCGTTCAAATGTTACATGAAGCACCAGGTTCCGGAGAAACGTTATTTCCTTTCACTATGTACTGTCTTAACATGTATATGGCTAAAATGAGAATAAAGCTCAACTTCAACTTCAATGTAGTAGCATTCAGTGACATGTAAGTTGTGTATGTTACTTTATAGTTTTATTGTGGCGTCAGGATGATAAGACAGGAGACGCTTCAGTTGTCTTGAGGTCCGTAGATGGAGCCAACAGACAACTTTTACCCCCTGCTGCTGCACATCTATCCCACGATGTCCCGCTTCCAACACACACACACACACACACACACACACACTAAAAGTAAATTCCCTTTACATACAAACCCGCAAGGCATGCTGGTCTCATTCACTTGGCCGACCCTTTTCAAATCATCCTGCTCTACACAGAACAAGCTGCGCTGTAAACAGCTGTGTACACACACAAACACACTCACACACACCCGGACAAACACATAAACACGTTGGCACACACACACACACACACACTTGTAAAGCATCTCATAATACCAATGTCTGGTAATTTCTTTTCATCTTTTAGATGAAATAGTTTAAGTAATGAGAGGAGATTTGGAGATTTTCTGCTCTAATGTTTCACTTGATATTAAATTACCTTATACTTATAAATGTTCACCTAACCTGCATATGGTCTGAAATTTTTTCAGAAAACATATTTCATGTGACCACCTATCAAACTCCCACATCTGACCCAGGACTGTATGTAGAGGCATCAAGTTCAGGCTATATCCAGTGCCAGCAGAAATTAAGGAGCCCTGTGTAGGACTTTATCTTGTCTTCAGATCATCAAAAAGGACTATCTCTCAGAACATCCTCCATATTCTCAATGTCATACATCATTAGTGGGGAGCATAATTCATAATAATCTGAATTGTTGTGAAGTTTTTTTTTTTTTTTTGACAAAACATGCAAGTTCTCTGGTACATTTATACAGGGTGTCCACAAAACATCTATACAAATTAAAAAGTGTATTACAAGTAGCAATCAAATTGTAACTCGGACAGGTACTCAAGCAAAATGATACACAGAGGTGTATCATCACAGGGTGGTGCCTGCTTGGCACGTGCAGAGTTATCTGAATACTTAAGACCGTTTTAAGACCATAGTACCATATGAGTGTTTGAAAGTGAAGGTCATTGTGAAACGCAGCACAGCACACGATGACAGTGTATGGAGCAGTGTGTGAGGACGGTGCTTTGTTCAGTGGGACCACAGTGGAGTGAGACACCTAGTGGACATAAGAAGTCATTGCATTTAAGAATGCTTAAAGTTGTACTTTCCCTCTTTTGAGTAGATATTTTAAAATAGATATTTCAATCCATGAATCTATGAAACCTCTAATAGTTTTAGATCACAGTAAAACTAAATAAACGAAATAACATTGAGTGACTAAAGGTTTATTTCATTTATTTGAACATGTAAAATAAACATGTAAAATAAAGTGAAGTGATTGTCACATGTGATACACAGCAGCACAGCACACGGTGCACACAGTGAAACTTGTCCTCTGCATTTAACCCATCACCCTGAGTGAGCAGTGGGCAGCCATGACAGGCGCCCGGGGAGCAGTGTTTGGGGACGGTGCTTTGCTCAGTGGCACCTCAGTGGCACCTTGGCGGATCGGGATTCGAACCGGCAACCTTCTAATTACAGGGCCTCTTCTTTAACCGCTAGGCCACCACTGCCCCAAATGTTGAACATTTATTTGCAAAAAAGATATACATTTTCAGTTCTGATGTAAAATTGTGCAAATGTGAATAAATAAAATATTTCTGCTTTAATATGTGGCTCCTGATTGGCTGCTCAGTGCTGTTACATGTGAAGGTATGTTTACAACATACAGTTGCTAGGCAACACCGAATGAGCCAGTTGTTATTTCATTACTCCTGCTTTCTTTAGACAACGAATAGAATTTTTTACCCCAAAAGCCTTTTTAAAGGCTAACTTCTTATACTTTTTTAGCATTGTTATTAATTAGTGTTACTGTTTAGACTTAAATTAACTTAATTTAGTCAGTAGTTTCTTCATTTTAGCTTCTGGTAGAGAGATTAGCTTAGCCTAATTTAGCTTAGCATAACTTAGTTATAAAGAGATATTTTTCCAGGTGAAGGATGGGCCGCCCTCGGAAGGCCAAGCAACCACCAGTCGCCAGGAGGCCACCGCGGAAGATCCTGCCAAAAATACCAGCTCACATGCTTCACACTGGTAAGACATTAAGAAACTCCACATAATACTGTGTTTTCTCTTGACTATTCTACTGAATTCATAACTCAGGATCAATAAGAAAAACAAACAACAGGTGCAGCTCACTGTAAATCCTGTATTTGTGTATCCAGTAAACATATATGGTCCATTGTAAGGTATCAAAGTCAGTAAATTATCACCAAAAATCTCAATGTATTCATGTCAGTGTGTTTCTCAGGTATACCGTGGGCATGTGTGAGCAACACTAACTCCCCTCCAGCTCTGCTGTGGAGCATTCCCTGTATGCAGAAGCTGCAGGCTACTCCACAGCCACCCCAGCAGGAAGACACTCAGGAGGTTGTTCTTCCAGAAGACGTTGTGGACGAGCTGAGTTATGTTCCTGGAATCTGGGACCTGGCTGTGGAGATGGGCATCTTGCTTCCATGGAGCAGGCTGCAGGTACAGGATGGTCCTGCCTCCCCTCTGCCCGGCGTGGTCCCTGTCACCTCCGTCACCAGCGCTCATCAGCCCTCCACTAGCACATCATCCATGGAGTTTGAGAGCATCGAGGACCGCTGGATTCTTCAGGACCAGATGGAGGTAGAAATGATGACCAGCGACCCAGCAGCAGACAGTCCACAGGGACCCCAACAGGAAGCCAGTCTGGAGGACTTTGTGGAGGAGCTGAACAACATTCCTGTCATCTGGGACATGGATTTCGAGATGTCCCTCCTCCCTCCACCTTACTAGTACCACTATTAGTAGCACAGCAGCACCAATAGTGATCACTAGTACAGGTAAGCATGAAGGTAAGTATGAAGGTAAGTACTTAGTGATGGGCGGCACGGTGACATTGTGGTTAGCACCTTGTCTCACAGCAAGAAGATCTGAGTTTCGGTCCCTTCTGTGTGGAAATTTGCAAATTTGCATGTATCTCCCCGTGTCAGCGTGGGTTTTCTCCGGGTTCTCCGGTTTCCCCCACAAAACAACTAGGCCAATTGGAGATGAATTGGACACAAATTGGCACCAATTTAACCTGTAGTTCCTTAAACAGTTTAATAATTAACAGTAGAAGCAAAAAAAAAGCCAAATAAAAAGGCTCCAGTGGTGGCACTCTTGACCTTCAGGATCAGGGCGGGGTTCAACTCCCTGTGGAGTCTGTTTTCAGAATGGCTGCTTATCTAATGTCTAAATGTTTAAAAAAAACCTTGCTGTTTATATGCATTAAATGAGGCTATTCCCTAATCTAGCGTCCTTTAACTTCAGCAAAGATTCATACTGTCCTCTGTAGCTGTGAAATTCTTTTACGTTGCTATTCAGCAGGTTGATGGATTATAAAACCAGCAGTTAACGCTAATAATGTTGATCACTTGCCTGATTTTATGTCCCCCTGGCCCACCCATTTCAGCAGTTCTGTAGGCGGTCCTGGGACATGTCCCTGAGGTGCGCCAGGCAGCTGGTCAGCACTAATTTTGAGGGAGAAAGAGGAGACGCCGTCTAGACACGATTCTTTACTGCTCCTGTTTGGAGATGAAATTACATCTAAATAAGGAAAAATAAAATGTTTAAATCTTTAAATGTGTGTTGTCTTTCACCATGTGGACAACCTATGGTTAGATGATGAGCAAAAATGAACATAATTGTATTTAAATTAAAGTAGTTAAAACAGGCAGAAGTAAATATTACTGTAATATTATTTTTTTCTCTTCTGAACATTCTGATTAAATTACCTGTCTTTAGATGAGTCTCAAACATTAATAAACCTTTCAAAATCTCCTTGTGTTTAACGTAAAAAAAAACAACACTAAAATCATCTTAGAATTTATATATGTCAACCTTAAAATAAAACTGAAATTGCTGTGTGGGATACACATTAGCCAATTATGAGCATGCGACTTACTTTTATATTCTGTTAATTGTGTCCAGGCCGTGTTCCTAAGGCTTGTACTTAAAGTTGGTGCTATTAGCAATGAACACTTCACACCAATCAAGATGATGTCTCTTAACTTGTGAATCTATTGTCAAAAAAGGAATCTGGCAGTGAAGATCATTCCAGGCATTGACCTGGAGGTATGTAACGGTGTAATGTGTGTTGGTTTACATAGATTATGCTAGAACCAAAAGGAGTATCTACATTCTGGGAACATAAAGTATCAGGAACCTGATTACGGGCCTGACTAAGAGCCTCCATTACTGGGCTTCTAGATAGAACTTCACCTGGTTGTCGTGGATGGGATTGGATAACAGCATCTGCTCACTGCTCCTCGGGCGCCTGTCATAACTGCCCACTGCTCCCTCAGGGGATGTGTTAAATGCAGAGACCACATTTCACTGTGTGCACTTGGTGCTGTGCTGTCATGAAAGTGTTAACTAATCACTTTCACTTCACTTCAAAATTCAACAATTCAGTGTCATCAGAAATTCTTTTTATTGAAAAAACAAGTATTCACTACATATAATGTGTGTTTTAATTTAAACCTGCTAAAAAATCTTAGCTGCCTGAGCACATGTTGAATTGTAGTTAAAGGTAGGGCATTTTTGGAAAACACCACTTTCAGAGTTCAATTAAGCAAAGCTGAAGAATTTTATGCATGAAAAAGCACATTCATTACTTTTGAAACATATATGTGTCAATAAATATATTCAGACAGATTTTACTTTAACTTTATATTTTGTGATATGAAGATGACAGAAGTTCCTCTCAGATACCACAAGGGAACACGTGTGACTCCAATGGCTCTCTAGTACACCCTGCATGGCTATATATCCCTCCACCAGATTGTGAAATCAGACTCCATACAAGTATTTCAAAGTGACTTTTGTGACTTCAAATCACAGATTGTACAGTCTGTGTAAAGTCAAAGATGACAGGAAGAAAGTATGAACCAGTGGTTGGATTTCTCAACAATTTGAGGAGAAAAAGAAGGAATCAAGGACTCACAGCTCCCATTCTGAACCAAAATGTCCACATGACCAATACTTCACACTGGCCAATAATGTTTGACAAGAAGGGAAGGTGCAGGGTTCCTGGGTGCACAGAAAAAAAACAAAAATGCAAAATACACCTTTTGTTTCACAGCACAGTAAAATGTATGTAAAACCATAACATATTATGCTCTACAGGTCTTGTAACAATGGAACAAATGGAATATTTGTATATCTACGGCCGCGGCCTGGAGTGTCTGTACGTGCTGATAGAGCAAGGCCACTTTAAACTGAAGGGCCTGCATGACCTGATCTTGACGCTGCTGCTGCACCTGCTGCTGTTGTAGATTTCAATAAGGAGGTTTGCCTTTTTACTTCTTTACCAAAGGAAAAGTACAGCAGGCATCTTAGACAAGGTATTTTAGGCGGTGGTGGCCTAGTGGTTAAGGAAGCAGCCCCATAATCAGAAGGTTGCTGGTTCAAATCTTGAACTGCTAAGGTGCCACTTAGGAGCCACTGAGCAAAGCACCGTCCCCACACACTTGCGCCTGTCATGGCTGCACACTTTGTGAGCGAACATCCTTCCCCTTCCCCTTCTCCACTCTTTCTCCTTAACCAACAGCAACATCTCTCCCACACACAAAGGAGGGAATGTCTTGGACCTGGTCTTCAGTCGTCCTTCTCCAACTTCTGACCTTTCTTCCACTCCCCTTCACATCTCTGACCACCACTTCCTGACCTTTACACTCACTGTACCTACAGGATCCACAACTGTCCCCCGTCCATCCTTCATTAGACAAAACCTTCACACTGTCTCACCTTCATCTGTATCTTCCTGCATTCTTTCACATCTCCCAACCCCTGACTCATTCCTCTCCTTACCACTAGAGACCGCTACTAACTCTCTCCTCACCTCACTTTCCCTTTCCATTGATCAACTCTGTCCTATATCAACTAAACCCAAAAGGACTTCTCCCCCTGCGCCCTGGCTCTCCGATACATTGCGTAGCAATCGAAGAGTTCTTCGAGCAGCGGAGAGAAAATACAAGAAATCTCAACTTGACTCAGACCTACTGGATTACCAGAATCTTCTGCGCAAATTTTCTACTAACCTCACTACTGCTAAAACTGCTTTCTACAAAACAAAACTAGAAGCCTCTGCCCACAACCCTCAAAAACTCCACAACATCTTCTTATCCCTACTCAACCCCCCGACTTCCCCTGCCCCAACTTCATTAACAGCTGATGATTTTGCCAACTTCTTCACAGGGAAGATTGAAAAAATCTGTGAGACATTCTCCACCACTAATCCTACTCTTCCCTCTGAAAATTCGACAACTACTCTAAATCAATTTTCTAAAATCACATCTGATGAAATCATTCAGATTATTTCCACAGGCAACCCAACCACCTGTCCACTAGATCCAATACCTTCTGCAATGTTTCAAACTATCTCCCCTGACCTCATCCCTTTCATTTCTTATATCATAAACGGCTCAATCTCATCTGGCCACGTACCATCCGCCTTCAAAACAGCCAGGGTTCTTCCAATCCTAAAGAAACCCACTGCTGATCCTACAGACATTAACAATTACAGACCAGTTTCCCTCCTCTCGTTTCTATCCAAAATCCTTGAGCGCTGTGTCTACAACCAGCTATCACTCCATTTATCACAGAACAACCTCCTGGATCCTAACCAGTCTGGCTTCAGAACAGCTCATTCCACCGAGACTGCCCTTTTGGCGGTTACCGAGCAGCTACATGCAGCCAGATTGGCAAAACTGTCATCAGTTCTTATTCTCCTTGACCTATCTGCTGCATTTGACACCGTTAACCACAAGACTCTCTTGTCAATCCTGAAGAGGCTTGGAATTCGGGGCTCAGCATGGCAGTGGTTTGCTTCCTACCTTGATGAGCGATCTTACCAAGTGACTTGGAAAGGATCCACCTCTACCTCACGTAGACTCTCCACTGGTGTCCCTCAAGGCTCGGTGCTAGGTCCTCTCCTTTTCTCCCTCTACACGAGATCACTTGGTGAGGTCATTTCCTCACATGGATTATCCTACCACTGCTATGCTGACGACACACAACTCCTCTTCTCCTTTCCTCCCTCTGATCTACATGCTGCTTCCAAAATCTCTGCATGTCTAACAGACATCTCGTCTTGGATGGCAGCCAACTCACCTCCAACTCAATCCCACCAAAACTGAACTAATATTCATTCCAGCAGATTCTTCACCACATCAGGATCTTGCTATTTACCTAGACAACTCGCAGCTCTCTCCTTCTGCAACAGCCCGCAACCTTGGCGTAACAATAGACAACCAACTCTCCTTCTCAACTCACATCAGCAATCTTTCCCGCTCATGTAGATTCCTTCTCTACAATATCAGACGAATCCGCCCTTACCTGTCAACCCAGGCCACCCAACTACTGGTTCAGTCCTTAGTAATCTCACGACTGGACTACTGCAACTCCCTTCTAGCTGGTCTACCTCTATGTACCATCCGACCTCTTCAACTCATACAAAATGCAGCAGCACGACTAATCTTCAACCTTCCCAAATTCTCCCATACCACCCCTCTGCTACGTTCCCTTCACTGGCTCCCAGTAGCTGCACGCATCAGGTTCAAAATACTGATGCTGGCCTACAAAGCCAAACATGGAGCAGCACCATCCTACCTCACAGCCCTCATTACACCTCGCACTGCACCTCGTCTACTCCGAGCCTCCAGTACTGCTCGCCTGGTCCCTCCATCTCTGAAGGTAAAAGGAAAACATTCATCCAGACTCTTCTCCGTCTTGGCCCCTCGGTGGTGGAATGAACTTCCCCTCGAGGTCAGAACAGCTCAGTCACTGAGCACCTTCAAACGGCAGCTCAAGACCTTCCTCTTTAAAGAATATTTAGATTAAATTGTAATTTTCTTGTCAAACTTTGTGTACAGAATCTACAACAGAGTGAATTAAATAGATGTATTCATAGTTGGGGTCCTAGTGAACCGGAATTGATCTCTTCATCGATGGTAACTTGAAAGCACGTTGTAAGTCGCTCTGGATAAGGGCGTCTGCCAAATGCCGTAAATGTAAATGTAAATGTAAACATCCTCTTCAGGGTTTTCATGTCCGCTGCCCCCTGCTGTGGCTCGTTCATGCTGTCAAGGCCGGGCCGGGGGGCGCATTCACCGACATGGGGCTGGAGCTGAAAGCAGACTGTGGTTTAACGATACGTGCAGGCAGAGATTCGTGGAAACGAGGCAGGCGCAGAGGTGATCTGGAATAACTTCTGTTTGCCATGTTGGTGCTCGTGCAGCACGGCAGGTACGTGAAAGAGTTCAGTAGCAGGCAGCGGCACGCACCAGAAACAGGTGGAAAAGAGTAGCTGGTTACCGTGGTGATGTGCAGGCTGAGGTGTGCGCTGCAGCGAGGAGCTGGGCAGGAGATGAGGTAAGAAGGCGAGTTGTGGGGGTATTAGGTGCCACAGCTACAAATAGAAAAGTTTCATTGTTCTTTCTAGAGGCATTCATCCTCCATTCATATTTAATATTTCTAAAAAAAAAAGAATGCGGATGTCTTATTTCAGTATTAGGTGCCTTTTTTGTTAAGTACATAACTCCACATGTGTTCATTCATAGTGTTGATGCCTTCAGTGAGAATCTACCAATGTAAATGGTCATGAAGAAAACATTGAAAGAGAAGGTGTGTCCAAACGTTTGGCCTGTACTGTATGTGAAGTTATGACTGGAACGTCTGGATTTCTACATTCTCAACTTTAAATGTTAATCACAAAACATTTTTTGTTAATCACAAAACAATTTTTTATATCAGATTACAGTGTCCCTGAGCAAATCCTAGATTCTCATAAATCCAATATGTTGAACTCATATACCACATATGCATGTGGTATGGCAGATTGAAAAAGCACTGACAAAACATCTCCATCAAGTGTCAGGACATCTTTGAACCTGTACCTGGACAAGATAAACTCATCAGAACTGTTGAAGACCAAGGGTTCATTCTGGGCAGAAGCAGCATCAAACAAAGACATATAGCTCATGCTTGTGCTCCCTTTCTGGGAAATTTATTTGGCTGTCTTAGTCAGCTTCTGCTGAACTTCCACAAAAATGAGTTCTACATGAAGAGGATCGGTGATGAGGCTCAAGCAAACAGAATAATCTCCTGCATGAGATAAAGGAGCTTCTACATTATGTGGCAGCGTTGCATGAGAAAGACAGTAAATAAATCCCCAGAAATCTGACTGAGATGTTCGCCCACTTCTTTATCATCCAGACCTGCATGAAGAACCAGAATTATGATGCCATTATCTTGAAATTTAAACAACGTCTGATTATATGAAGCAGACCTGAGAAAATATGGCATAGACGTCACTGCTGCATCGGTCTATGTGTGACGCAAACACAAGTTCAAGTGTAATGTTTAGGTGTGCGTTTTCATTAAGGTTTAAATGCATTATGTCTGTATAAGATGGAAGGACACTTGACACCACTTGAAAGGAGATGAAGGACACTTGAAAGGAAAGGAAGTAAAAACTGGGTGTCACAGGCAAATTTATTCTAGGTATGTGACTGGGATCCATGTACCAATGACCGCTGCTGACAGGGTGGCCTTGATAGTGGGCAAGCAGCTTTCGTAGGCCTCACAAAGAACATGGACCATGCGGTTCTTCAGGAGGTTCTTTGCCATAATGCTCTGCAGACCTTTCAGGATGTCCACCCATTTTCTCGTTTCTGTCACACCCTCCGCCAGCACCAGCTGTGAAGCGGCCTTTGCTGGTGAACTCAGCAGAGATGGGGTCACCTGATACAGAAATGGCCACCTCTCCAGGCTGGGTGGGCGTCCCTTCTGGCGTTCCTTCTTTACTCCAGTGGGCTCTGGAATAAATAAACAGCATGAATTTATAAAAATGTTATTTTGCCTAGCAATTTTTAAAAGTTACTGACCATTTCTTTTCATGGATTTTAATGAAGAAAGCAAGAAGCATAATCCACCATGATTCATAATTTTTATGAAGAAGAATTTTCCAAGAATTATATTAATAATCAAATTATGATTTTTATCTTTCAGGGGAATACTGAAAACATTATCTTTTAAGGAGAAATCTGGAAGTTTGGGAAATAACCAATAATGAATGTCAATCCAGAAGGCCTTATTATAAATGCACTCCCAGAATAAACAATCTGTTGTTTCAAGAACAATTTAACAAAAAGAACAACTTGAGCTAAACTGACCTATCCTAGCCTTAGTGAGAGAGGTAAAGAAGAACCCAAAGATCACTGTGGCTGAGCTCCAGAGATGCAGTCAGGAGATGGGAGAAAGTTGTAGAAGGCAAGCATTACTGCAGCCTTCCACCAGTCGGAACTTTATGGCAGAGTGGCCTGACAGAAGCTACTCAGTGCAAGACTTTGCCGAGACCAAGACACAACATTTTGGCCTTAAATCTAAGAGGTATGTGTGGAGAAAACCAGGCACTGTCCAATTCAGTCCCAACACTGAAGCATGGTGGTGGCAGCATCATGCTGTTGGGCAGTTTTGCAGCTGCAGGGGAAGACGACTGGTTGCAATCAAGGGAAAGAGAAATGCAGCCAAGTACAGGGATATCCTGGACAAAAACCCTCTCCAGAATGCTCAGAAACGCAGAATGCGCCTACGGTACTGCTCATCACCTGTCCAATACAGTCCCAACAGTGAAGCATGGTGGTAGCAGCATTCTAACAAGACAATGACCCTGAGCACACAGCTAAAATTACGAAGGAGTGGCTTCACAACAACTCTGTGCCTGTTCTTGAATGGTCCAGCCAGAGCCCTGACTTAAACCCAATTGAACATCTCTGGAGAGACTTAAAATTAGCTGTCCACCAACGTTTACCATCCAACCTGCCGGAACTGGAGAGGATCTGCAAGAAGGAATGGCAGAGGACCCGTACCCACTGTGTTCTGGCCAATGCATGTCTCGGTCTACACTCCTTCTGCAGTTCTCTGTAGCCCAGACACCTCATCAACCTCGGTCTTATCCTGAAGTCACAGATACACAGAGTGTACGAACCATCAGCTTGGTTAAAATTTCAAGTGAAAGTGAATTGATCGTTGAGCACAAATTCATTACATTACATTTACGGCATTTATCAGACGCCCTTAACCAGAGCGAATTACAATCAGTAGTTACAGGGACAGTCACCCTGGAGACACTCAGGGTTAAGTGTCTTGCTTAGGGTCACAATGGTAGTAAGAGGGGTTTGAACCTCGGTCTTCTGGTTTATAGGCAAGTGTATTACCCACTAGGCTACTAACACCTTATTGTCATTGTGATACGTTGCAGCACAGCACATGGTGACACAACGAAACGCGTCCTCTGCTTTTAACCATTTACCATTAGCAGTGTGCAGCCATGATAGGCGCAAGTGTGTGGGGACGGTGCTTTGCTCAGTGGCTCCTAAGTGGCACCTTAGCAGTTCAAGATTTGAACCAGCAACCTTCTGATTATGGGGCTGCTTCCTTAACCACTAGGCCACCACCGCCTAAAATACCTTGTCTAAGATGCCTGCTGTACTTTTCCTTTGGTAAAGAAGTAAAAAGGCAAACCTCCTTATTGAAAACTATTTCCTCGTTGCACAGACGTTCTTCAGGGTTCTTTGGTGGGTTCTCATCTCTCTTTGCTGCATTGTCCCTGTTCAGACAGTACAGACTGGCGTTTCTCCAGTGCCGTAGTCTGGATAATCGTACTTTAGATCGCCGTTCCTGGTGCAGCAGACATGAACAGCAGCCTCTGTGGAAAAGTCAAAGAGTTTCCCATGAGCGTACTGTGACCTTGTCATGACCTGCTTCTGCTACACAGAGATTAATGTGCCAGCCACTCGCATCACCGAGTCACTGCTGCCATCTAGGAGCGGAAATGAATGTCGCTCTTTAGGGTACTGAAATAGGAGCAGGTGGAGATCTCTCTCTACTCCTGGAGCAAGAAGTATTTTGAACATGAACCCCCCCCCCAAAAAATCTGAATATAACGATGGGGAGACAACAACACACACACACACACACACACACACACACTACCTCTGTTATATGGAGTAATATTAATGTTTAGCGCTGTCTGTCTCATTGTTGTCTACATGTTTTTTGTTAAATATTACTCTTGCACTGCCTCTGTCCCGTTTGCACTTTATGTAGCCCAGTTTGTCTGTATTGCACATGTGCACTTTATGTCAGTATGTAACTTTGTTTAAATGTTTGAATGTTACATGTAGCACCAGGTTCCAGGGAAACGTTGTTTCGTTTCACTATGTACCGTCTAACATGTATGCAGCTGAAATGACAATAAAGCTCAACTTGAACTTGAACCTGATTCAATGATGCAGTTGATTTAGATTCAGGTTGGGGCGGTGGTGGTCCAGCGGGTAAGGAAGTGGACCCGTAAACAGAAGGTTGTGGGTTTGAATCCTGAATCGCCAAGGTACCACTGAGCAAAGCAGTGTCCCCACACACTGTTAAATGGGCGCCTTTCATGCTCACTAAGGGTGATGGTTAAAAGCAAAAGACACATTCCATTGTGTACACCATGTGCTGTGCTGCAGTGTTTCACAATGACAATCACTTTGATTTCACTTGTCAACTGTAAAGAATAAAAGAGCAGTTGGTACATTACCAACCAGACTGGTTTTGTTGCCACAGTAAAAGCAGTTCTAGGTAATAAATTACCGGTGTTGCATGAATGTGGTACCGGCCCCTTGTCCGCATGCACCCGCCGCTCACGGTCAATCTCCGGCACGCCCCGCTGAATGGCCGCTCCTCACTTTCAACGCCACCAGACACAGGACCGAATTAAGGACACAGAATTAAGCCATGGAAGGGCATGGACAAGGAAGCTGGGGGCGTCCTCCCGGCGAGTCGCGGCTCCTTTGATCTCAGCGAGGCTGCGTCAGCGGCGTCCAAATTGTCACAACCATGCTGGCATGACGAGGCAGGTGCATGGAGGAGAGGACGAAGAGGTGACTAGAAGACGAGGAAGGAAGGACCCAATCGCGCAATGTAACGAAATCAGGGTTTAATGGTGAAGCACAATACAGGGGAGACATCCGAGACACTGGTCAACATGGAACAAAACTTCAAACAGAACAGAAACGAACAGGGCAGCTTTATACATTTTAGAGAGGTGAAAACCATTAGGGAACATTACACAGGACAACAGTGAATCTCCGGTCCGCATCCCCGTAACCCTGTAATTAGTTCAAATGAATACTTATAGTCACAAGTAAGTTAAATAGTTTTCTCTGTTTAATTTTGGGTATGTCCATATAACACACTCGCCTATGAACCAGAAGACTCGGGTCCAGAGCTCATCAATCAGCAACACTTCTGTCTTCCAGTTGTATTTTATACAAGTGAGGAGCCTGAGTTCTTTAATATAGCAAATTGTCAGTGATACTTTAGTGTGGGTACTGTATCTGTATCTATAGTTTTTTTGTACTTACCGGTGTATCTTGCTCCTTCCAACAGGGCTTCCTGCTGTTTGCTTCCTGGGTTCAGAAGCGCCGTTTATCTACCTCCCTCAGGTTAAGCAGTGTAGCTGCATTGCCTTTGCCTTCCCACCAGCAACAGTGCATTTCCATGCGCCAGATCATAAAAAAAGATGGAAATATAAGATCACTGTCGTCCAGAATAAAAAAAATGCATCTTTAAGGAATGGAGGAACTGATTGGGTGAGTCCAAGATTCCGACCAGTGGACCTTTTTCCTGGTCTGGGGATGTCGGGTGGTGTACTGACCTCTCGCTGCTTCCTGTATTCTGTCTCCGGCGCGGATGTCTCTCTCCTGGCTGATGACCTGTTCCAGCCAAGAAGAAACACAGGACATCAACATTAATGTATTGTACCAAATTTAAATTGTATTACACTGTAATAAAGTAAACATTAGCAGACAAATTCTCAACAGTTTGTAAGCGCTTTCATGATGCCTGCAGAACATCAGGAGTTGGTCTATAGTCTACCGTATACAGTCTACCATGTTGTCCCTTCACAGCATTGTCTTCTTATATCGTGGGAAATGTCTATGGGTTCTGCACTTGAGGTTGCATCTGCAACCCTAACCCTACTTTTGGTTCTAGCATAATCTATGTAAACCACCACACATTTACACCATTACATTTACACACATTTACACCATTACATGGGGCAGTGCTGGCCTAGCGGTTAAGGAAGCGGCCTCGTAATCAGAAGGTTGCCGGTTCGAATCCCGATCCGCCAAGGTGCCACTGAGGTGCCAATGAGCAAAACACCGTCCCCACACACTGCTCCCCGGGCGCTGGTCATGGCTGCCCACTGCTCACTCAGGGTGATGGGTTAAATGCAGAGGACAAATTTCACTGTGCACCGTGTGCTGTGGTGCTGTGTATCACATGTGACAATCACTTCACTTTCTTCTTTCTTCTTCTACCTCCAAGTCAATGCCTTTTTTTTTCGACCTCTGCCCTGGAATGATCTTCACTGCCAGATTCCTTTTTTGACAATAGATTCACAAGTTAAGAGACATCATCTTGATTGGTGTGAAGAGTTCATTGCTAATAGCACCAACTTTAAGTACAGGCCTTAGGAACACGGCCTGGACACAATTTACAGAATATAAAAGTACAGTCACACGCTCACAATTGGCTAATGTGTATCCCACACAGCAATTTCAGTTTTATTTTAAGGTTGACATTTATAATTTCTAAGATGATTTTAGTGGTATTTTATGTTAAACACTAGGATAATTGGGGGGCGCTGCTGAGCGTGTTATGGAGTAGACGCATTAGTGTGGAGCTCCGCCGAGCGTGATTTAAATTGTATAATTTTAGGCATTTTTCATTGGTGAACCGTCGGTTTTGCTTTGGTCAGAAAGGAATCTACACACATATAACCCGGAAAAATGGCTGGTAAATCGACCAGAGGAAAGCAAACTACTCTTCAGACTACGAGGCCTGCGGCGCCACCTCTGACCTCGGGCTCGCCTGTTCAGGGCCGCGTGGAAGATTCTGGAACGGGCGCAGCCGCGTTAGCAATTAACGTTGAGTCTTTTAAAGCTGAACTTCTGTCCGCGCTGCGAGTGGATCTGGTCGATGCCTTAAAAACCGAGGTCCGGGCGGTGTTGGAGAGTGAGCTGGCTTCTATTAAATCGGACATAAGAGCGGTCCGGTCCGAGCTGAAGGAATACAGGGAGACTGTTACTACGGAGCTGTCCGGACTCAGCGTTAAAGTGAACAACGTGGAAGAAAGCCTCTCGACATGCACTGACGATATTACACATCTGCAGAAAGAAGTAGGTCGCCTTACAACACTGACTGAAATGTTGCAGAATAAGTGCGATGACGCGGAGGAACAACGTCAGAATAATAGGAGTTCCTGAGGCTCAGATCTGCTCCACAACTTTCGTCTCGTCACTACTTCAGCAGGCTTTTGAGTTGAAAGAAGCGCCACTGCTGGACAGGGCGCACCGATCTTTTCTTCCGGGGCCCAGGCAGGGGAATCCACCCCGCGTCATCGTGGCCCGCTTCCACTACTACCAGGACTGTGAAAATATCCTGCGTCTTGCCAAAGAGAAGCATCGAATAAAGATAAACGACATGTCCATCTCGGTCTTCCCAGACTTCACGGCTAAAGTAGCTGAGGCTCGGGCTGCATTTAATGACATCAGAAGGCAGCTCCGCGGGATGGAGGGGGTGAAGTTCGGCATCCTGTATCCTGCTCGACTCAGAATCACCCATCTGAATACAGAGAAAACTTTTTCCTCTCCAGAGGAGGCCCGAGCCTTCATCTCTCAACGCTTTGAGGGACATCCAGGTGGTGAATGACTTTTCTTTTCGCCTGTTTTGAATAAGTAATTCAGCTGATCCTGTAAGGTATTTATCTTATACATATAGGAAGTACATTATTCCCTATTTAGGTATTTTCTATAAAACTGGTCTGATTCATGATTGACAAAATTCTGGTTAAAATATCACAGTTTCAGTACATGTTCAATTTTAGTTGATTTATTGGTGTGCTCAGTTATTACTGCTTACTGACTGTTTATTGTTATTGATGGCGTTACCATAATTGGCATAATTTTTTTTTATTTTGCTGTTACTGCTTGGCGGTGCTTATTAGAGCGTGCTAGTTCACCCTGAGCACTGTTGTGCTATGTTTATTGCTCACTAGGAGTGTTGATGCGGTCCCCTGCTTTATGGGAGGCCAGCATAGGTTTTGGGGTTTGAAGTTTGCTCAGAATTCCTTTCTTTTTTTTAGCATTATTTTTTTATTTATTTACTTTCTTTTTCTCCCTCCCCTTCTCCTTCTCAGTGTGTGGGACTGCTTAGGCTATCTACGATATGGCTGGTCTTAACAGGTCAGGGCCGGGCTCACTGCGTTTTGTAAACTGGAATATTAAAGGGTTGCACCACCCAATAAAACGTTGCAGAATTTTTTCCCATCTGAAAGCCCTGGCCCCTGAGGGTATATTTCTACAGGAGACTCATCTTCGAGTTAATTAACACTCAAAATTAAAGAGAGGCTGGGTAGATCACATCGTCCACTCTGAATTTGGGGACAGATCAAGAAGCGCAGCGATATTGATAAGAAAGGGGGGTTCCGTTTGTAAATGAGTCTGTAATATCAGATACCAAAGGCAGGTTTGTCATAGTTATAGGGAAGCTGTGTGGACTTAATGTAGTTTTAGCAAATGTCTACGGCGCCAACTGGGATGACCCACAGTTCTTTTGCACCTTTTTTGCTAAGCTCCCACACCTAGACACATATCACTTAATTCTGGGGGGGGACTTCAACCTGGTCCTGCAGCCAAATCTAGACAGATCGAATCCCACACTGTCCAAGATTGTGTCCAAGCCTGCATCAGCTGTTTTGTCATTTATGGAATCCTACAAATTGTTTGACCCCCGGAGGTATACTAACCCCACCTCCCAGCAATATTCATTTTTCTCACCTGTCCATCATTCATACTCAAGAATAGACATTTTTTTGATTGATAGTAGGTTTCTCTCTTGCGTCACAAATAGTCAATACCATCCTATCGTGATCTCGGATCACTCCCCTGTGCAACTCGATATGTGCTTTCCTAGCAACATCGCAACTCGTCAAATGTGGCGCCTCGACCCTTTACTGCTTTCTCATAAATCATTTCGAGACCATATTTTGAAGCAAATTGACCTTTTTCTTGATGTTAACCTCACGCCTGGTATGTCCTTAGGGAGGCTCTTAGAGCATTTCTTAGGGGACAAATAAATTCATATACAGCCCATGTGAGGAAAATGCATAATCGCCAGCTAGTAGACCTGTCCAAAAAAATTCTGGAAATAGACAAAAAATGTGTTGGTTCCTCTAATCCAGAGTTGTACAAGGACAAGCTGCTTTTGCAAGCAGAATTTAACAATCTTTCTATTGCTGAGAAATAAAGGCTGCTTTTGAAGACTAGATGCACATATTATGAACACAGTGATAAATTCGGCAGGTTATTATCTCATCAGCTTAAGCAAATTCAGGCTAGCCACACAATATCTGAGATCCATACGACGCATGGCACTGTATCAAACCAGCCAACAGCCATAAATGAACAATTCAAGGAATATTATACAAAACTATACACTTCTCAGGTGGTAGTAGCCTAGTGGGTAACACACTCGCCTATGAACCAGAAGACTTGGGTTCGAATCCCGCTTACCACCATTGTGTCCCTGAGCAAGACACTTAACCCTAAGTTGCTCCAGGGAGACTGTCCCTGTAACTACTGATTGTAAGTCGCTCTGGATAAGGGCGTCTGATAAATGCTGTAAATGTAAATGTAAAATGTAAATGTAAAAATGTAAATGTAGGTCCATGTCAGTCCATCTGAAATACATACATTTCTTGATCAGTTAGAAATTCCTAAGATTACCTGTGAAGACCGGTCACGTTTAGACCTTGGAATATCTTGCAAAGATATAACACAAGCTATAAATTCCATGCAAAATGGTAAATCTCCTGGCCCAGTTGGTTTCCCAATTGAGTTTTATAAAGTTTTTTCAGCCAAGCTGACCCCTCTTTTAAATAAAGTTTTCGAGGAAATTCTCTCCCAAAAGAAACTGCCCTGTACAATGACCCAGGCAGTCATAGTGGTTTTACTAAAAAAAGATAAGGACCCACGTAAATGTGGTTCATACCGGCCAATAAATCTCCTTCCATGTGATTATAAAATTCTTTCAAAGGTCCTGTCCTGCCGCCTGGATTCAGTGATACCTAAAATAATTGACTTGGACCAAACAGGTTTTATACCAGGCAGGCAATCATTCTTTAATTTGCGCCGTTTGTTCAATATATTATATTCTTCACACTCTACTGTCCAGCCTGAAATCGTTATCTCTTTAGATGCCGAAAAGGCGTTTGACCGGGTTGAGTGGGACTATTTATTCGAGGTCTTGGAAAGATTTGGTTTTGGTCCGACATTTATATCTTGGGTTAAAATTATGTATAATTCACCACTGGCCTCTGTATGAACTAACTCTGTAATATCAGATTATTTCCCTTTGCATCGTGGTACAAGACAGGGTTGCTGTCTGTCACCTTTCCTTTTTGACTTATCTATAGAGCCTTTGGCGATTGCCCTTAGGAAAGAGGAGAGGATTACAAGTGTAACCAGGTTCAATAAAACTCATAAGGTGTCACTTTATGCAGATGACCTTCTAATATATTTGTCTAACCCTTTAGAATCTATACCAGTCCTCATGGAACTATTACAATCATATAGTTTTATTTCAGGCTATAAACTGAATTTTTCTAAAAGCACCGTTTTGCAGGTTAATCAGCTAGCACTGTCACTGGATCTTAGTTCTTCTCCATTTAAGCAGGCTGTGGAATTTACTTATCTGGCAATTAATGTCCCCCGTTCTTATAAGGACCTTTATGCGCGAAATTTTAAAACTCTACTTGAGCGTACAAAAAACGATTTCTCACAAAGGTCTTCATTGCCCATTTCTTTGGCTGGAAGAGTGAATACTATTAAGATGGTAGTCCTACCACGCTTTCTGTATTTATTCCAAATGATTGTCCTACCCAGGTCTATCTTCAAGGAGTTAGGTTCTTTGATTTCTTCATTTCTGTGGAATAAATCTGTCCCGCGGATGAGGAATATTTTCCTTGAAATGCCTAAAGCAGCAGGTGGTATGGGTTTGCCAAACTTCATGTATTACTATTGGGCAGCAAACATAAGTAAATTAATATACTGGATCTTTGCGTGACGTGATAATCCTGGCCCTGCTTGGGCAGACATGGAATTGCGAGGTGATTCAGGGCTTTGTCCTATTTCCTTAATGAGCGCTCCTATATCTATGCAGCGGTTTTCACGCCTCCTTAATCCTGTAGTAAAACACTCACTTAAGATTTGGCTCCAGTTTAGGAAACATTTTCGTATAAAGCAACTAAGCTTATTTTCACCCCTTTTGAATAACCATCTTTTCTTACCGTCCCAAACGGATGCAGCCTTTCAAACCTGGCACAACAATGGTTTGATCTTTATCAAAGACCTTTTCGCTGAAGGAACGTTTATGACAATCGAATTATTGCAAAAAAGTTACAATATTCCCAAATGTCATTTCTATAGATTCCTAAAGATTAGAAGTTTTGTGAGCAAACACTTTAGATCTTTAAATTCACCATCTAAAAATGCTGCAGATGAAATTCTTGCTCTGGACCCCTTTATGAGAGGCAATATATCAAAATTATATACACTGATCCAGAACATTTATTCACCCTCATGGGAGAAAACTAAAGTGGCATGGGAACAGGATCTTAACATTGTAGTTACGGGTGAGAGCTGGCAACAGTGCCTAGAAGCTACTCATACCTCCTCGGTCTGTATCAGACAATGTTTGATCCAGTTTAAAGTACTACATCGCCTACACTACTCATTAGATAAACTAGCAAAAATGTTTCCTAATACCAGCTCGGAGTGCCTACGATGTCACCAAGGGCCAGCTACTTTAGGCCACATGTTCTGGAACTGCCAGTCATTGTCCAACTTCTGGGAAAATATTTGCATAGTCTTGTCATCTTTATGTAATAGAACGATTGAACCTACACCATACATTTCTATTTTTGGGATCCCCCCTCCAGATATAATTCTTACGAAATCTCAGGCCAAGGTGGTAGCTTTCGCCTCATTAATGGCCAGAAGACTTATTCTTCTGTTGTGGAAATCAGACAAGCCCCCCTCTTTCAATAGTTGGATTAAGGAAATGCTCTCCATGTTGCAGTTGGAAAAACTGCGATGCAATCAAGCTAATCGTCAGGAAAAGCTCAAGGAGATATGGTCACCATTTATTGATTATGTTAAATCATCCAGTTAAAGTCCAGCATAGACATTATTTCTTAACACTGAGAGGAGACAGCTTCCCTTCCCTTCCCCCTTTTTTCTTATTTTTTTTTTTTTTTCTGTTTTGTTTTGTTTTTTTGTTTTGTTTATTATTATTATTTATTTATTTCCCTTCTTGCTGTTTGATGGGTGGGTCTGAGGGCGGGGTTGGATATTGGTCAACAGCTGTTATTTGATTGTTGTTGAAAATTTGAAAATCACAAATAAAGCATTAAAAAAAAAAAAACACTAGGATAATTTTGAGACTCATCTAAAGACAGGTAATTTAATCAGAATGTTCAAAAGAGAAAATGAATAAAAAGTGATACATCATGCAATGTGAAGTGAGCATGTGAATGTCCTGTAAGTGTGAACACTAGATCAACAGAACATGATCTAGCATGCACTTAACCTGGAACAACGAACAAGTTCCAGCATTTATCAGACGGCCTTATCCAGAGTGCTTTACAGTCAGTAGTGACAGGGACAGTCCCCCAGTAGCAGCTCAGGGTTAAGTATTGTTAATATTCCGTATTGACTTTGAGATTGACTAATTCATCACTAACTCACTCTTCTACTTTCTCTATCCTTCACCATCCACTCCACTGTGGGAGGACAGAGGATGAAGGTGGACGCTGTAATACAGCTGGACCTAGATGTGACATAGTCACCGAATTCCACACGTCACATGCCACAAAATATATGTCGGTTTGTGATTTACTTCTTACCTGCTATAACGATCTATGTGACGATTTTAGGCCAAATGTGTTAAGTCCTTTGTGCACTAGGCCAGTAATATTTTCATCTGCTGGTTTTCAACTACTTTAATTTAAATACAATTATGTTCATTTTTTTTTTTTCATCATCTAACCTTTGGTTTTCCACATGGTGAAAGATAACACACATTTAAAGATTCAAACATTTTATTTTTTCTTATTTAGATGTCATTTCTTCACAAATAGGCATTAAAGCATCGGGTCTAGACGATGTCTCCTCTTCCTCCTTCAAAACCTGTGCTGACCAGCTGGCTCCAGGTTTCACTCACTGACTGTGAGTACCGGGGCTCCTCAGGGACATGTCTTCTCCCCACAATTTTCCAGGACCGTCTAAAAGAACCGCTGAAATGGGTGGGCCAGAGGGACATAAAATCAGGCAAGTGATCAATATTATTAGCATTAACAGCTGGTTTTTATAAAGCAATCACCTGCTGGGGGTGTCTGTGTAGTTCAATAGCAGCGTAAAAGAATTTCCACAGATACAGGAGATGGTATGAATATTTGTTGAAGGTAAATCACGCTAGATTAGGGAATAGCCTCATGTAATGCATATAAGCAGTAAGTGATTAAACATGTATTAAACATTTAGACCACTAGATAAGCAGCCATTCTGAAAACAGACTCCACAGGGAGTTGAACCCCGCCCTGATCCTGAAGGTCAGGTGTGCACCACCGGAGCCTTTTTTTGGCTTTAATTTTTTGCTACTACTGTTAATTATTAAACTGTTTAAGGAACTACAGGTTAAAATTAGTGCCAATTTATGTCCAATTCATCTCCAATTGGCCTAGTTGTTTTGTGGGGGAAAACCGGAGAACCCGGAGAAAACCCACGCTGACGCGGGGAGATACATGCAAATGTGCAAATCTCCACACAGAGGGACCGAAACTCAGATCTCCTTGCTGTGAGACAAGGTGCTAACCACATGTCACCGTGCGCCCCGTCACTAAATACTTACCTTCATACTTACCTTCATGCTTACCTGTACTAGTGATCACTATTGGTGCCGCTAGTGCTACTAATAGTGATACTAGTAAGGTGGAGGGAGGAGGCACATCTCAAATCCATGTCCCAGATGACAGGAATGTTGTTCAGCTCCCTCCAAAAAATCCTCCAGACTGGCCTTCTTGTTGGGGTCCCTGTGGACTGTCTTGCGCGGGTGGCTGGTCATCATTTCCTCCTTCGTCTGGTCCTGAAGAATCCAGCGGTCCTCGTTGCTCTCAAAACTCCATGGATGATGTGCTGGTGGAGGGCTTGTAAGCGCTGGTGATACTGGGCAGAGGTGTGGCAGGACCATCCTGTACCTGCGGCCTGCTCCATGGAGGCAGGAAGCCCATCTCCACAGCCAGGTCCCAGATTCCAGGAACAAAGCTCAGCTCGTCCACCACATTATCTGGAAAAACAACCTCCTGAGTGTCTTCCTGGTGGGGTGGCTGTGGAGTAGCCCTGCAGCTGCTGCATACAGGGAATGCTCCACAGCAGAGCTGGAGGGGAGTTAGTGTTGCTCACACATGCCCACGGTATACCTGAGAAGTGCAGTGACATGAATACATTGAGATATTTGGTGATAATTTACTGACTTTTGATAACTTACAATGGACCATATCTGGATACACAAAACTGGATACACAAATACTGAATTTACAGTGAGCTGCACCTGTGGGTTTTTTTTCTGATTGATCTTGAGTTATGAATTATGAGGGAAAGCAGTATAATTACCGAAGAGAAAATACAGTATTATGTGGAGTTTCTTAATGTCTTACCAGTGTGAAGAATGTGAGCTGGTATTTTTGGCAGGATCCTGCGAGGTGGCCTTCTGGTGACTGGTGGCTCCTTGGTCTTTTTCCGAGGGCGGCCCATCCTTCACCTGGAAAAATCTGTGTTCTAAAAAAGAAAACTGTGCAGGTAATAAATTATGCTAACCTAAGTTATACTAAGCTAAGTTTTGCTACGCTAAATTATGCTAAGCTAATCTGTCAAACCATAAGCTAAAATTAAGAACTACAAAATAAATAATAAGTCTAAATAGAAACACTAACTAATAACAGTGCTAAAACAGTAAAAGAAGTTAGCCTTTAAAAAGGCTTTTGGTGTGAAAAGTTGAATTTTTTGTCTGAAGAAAGCAGGAGTAATAAAAATACAACTGGCTCCTTCAGTGTTGCCTAGCGACTGTATGTTGTAACATATGTTCACATGTAACAGCACTGAGAAGCCAATCAGGAGCCACATATTAAAGCAGAAACATTTTCTCTATTCATATTTGAACCTTTGCATATTAGAACTGAAAATCTCTTTCTGGTCAAAATACGTGTTTGATATATTTTTGAATAGCCAAATTATTTACATTTACTGTCCAAATGAATAAAATTTAGCAACATTTAGCAACTGAATTTTATTTAGTTAAATTATTTATTTTATTTTACTGTTTACTAATACTGCTAGAGGATGCATAGAGGTTCATTCTTGAAGAATATATTTTAAAATATATACTTTCAATGTTCAAGAGAGGAAAAGTACAACTTCAAGCATTCCTAATTGCAATGATTTCTTATGTCCAAAAGATCTCACTCAATCATTTACAGGTCTACTGATGTTTACTTAGACGTCAGTAGATTTATTTCTGTTTATTTAATATGGTGGCAACATTCACTCCTTTAAAACAATTGCGTTTTAATAAGTGGAAATTATGAATTCAAATCAAATCAATCTTCAGAAAGGTCAGCGACTGTGTCAAGTGCTGGAACATCTACTCGTCATGGAGCGGGTGGAACGCGGGGAAAAATGATTCACGAAGAGGTTTCAGGTGTAGCTTATTTAACTTTTTAAATGTATAGGCTGTTTAACCAAAGGCCAATGTTTACACTGTAAAAAGGTTTTGTTATTTTGTCACTCAATAACCAGAACAGTATTTTTCACTTACAGATAAATTTTGCACTTTTGCTGAATTTACCAGTGTGTTACTGTCTCATTACCGAACATTTGCAGTGATTGATTGCCCCAGTAATGGGTACACAACACAGTATTTATGCACATCAGGCAACATTTACTTTTATGTTAACAGATTGGATGAATGTGAAATAGCCTGTGGGATGTGGAAAGTTGAGGGCAAACCTAAAACCTGCCTTAATAAAGCACAGGTATAACCATCATACTTATATACGTTCTTTATCTAATTATACTACGTCTATGTTACTAGACATGATTACTTGCAAAAGATTTAGGTATAGACACTGGGGGGGTTCTAAATGCACTATTTATATATCTTAAAGAAGTCTGTGTTGTGTACTGCATTTATTTGATTAGTTAATTTTTTTTTTTAAAGGACAAGACTTTCTCATTACAGTCTCATACAGACACTGAAGGATAAGCCACTAACACAGTGCATGGTGACTTGTATGTTCTGTGGCCAGAATTCCATGATGAACCATGTTGACCATGTTGATGTCTGTGAAACGTAAGTAACCATCTGATAATCTACCATGTACAAACTACAGTGGTGATGTGGGCTGCTTCATTCATCTCTATACTTTTACTTACAGTGCTCGTCCAGCATCTCAGGCCTCTGCTTCATCTTCACCCTCCAACCCATCCAGCATCTCAGACCAAAATCAAATCTAATCAAATCTTATATACACACATTATAAACATTAATGATTGCTAAGATAATACAGGTACACATAAAATAGTACAATAGTGATGTGCTAGATGGTCCTAGTCTACACGGTCTCCAGAGTACCAGCAGCTCAGCTTTAATGTCTCTATGCAGATTAGTCACCATCCTGAATGTGTCCAGTGGATGGTGGTGTCATCTTCAAACTTCAGGAGTTTTCGGGGGTTTGTTGTCTCTGGGGTGGGGTTGGGTGACATGTATAAATATGAATTATTAAAATTTATGGTCATATGCCAGGGGTCTGTTGTCTGTAGCTTGGTAATGTCTCTCCACACTGACGCCGGGTTGTTGACCAAAAACTATTCATTCCACTTCTCAGAGTAGTAGCTTCTTCTGATTTCCCTGGACAGTGTGTGTTTTATTGATCCAATGTTTTTACCATGGTATTAAACACTCAATGACCTTGATGTTATGGACATTGTTACACTTGTAAGTGCAAATGTAGAATATATTTATAGATATTTCATATTCAGTCAACAGAATTCAACACAAGTTGTACAGTTATATCATCATTTTTTATATCTTGTCTGTGTTTAAATGCATATGTATCTAAGTGTTTTTATGTCTTTTTTATGTCTTTTAGGCATGATCAGTTTTGCATGTTTACTGTGATTTCACAGCTTGAAAAGAACAACGACTTAACTGCTGAACGAGACCAAGTTAACCACTTGCCGATCAGTTGGGACCTTCCCATGATGACAGTGTCCAACAGACGGTGTTTGGCTGAAAAAAGGTTCCTCATGTAGAATGTAATTGACATATATTATGTGCGCTTATTCAAGCTGCTCAGAATGTGCAGCTAAATGTTATCCATGTCTGGTGCCATCTTGTTTCTACAAGATGTGAAAGGCAGGTGGCACAGATATGAACTGGGTTGAAAGACACTGGGGTCCTAAGGATGTTAAAGGAACGGCCTGATTTGGTAACATGCTTTTCCCCTCACTGTTCTTGACACACAGTTGAGATTTATGACATTCGGTTGAGACCTTTATCAGAATTCTACATTGTATTTAGCATTTACAACTCTTTTATGCTTTTACTGCTATTTTAGATTCAGTGTATTTCATTGGTGTTATGTACTTTCAGTCTTAAGTCATTCATAAATTGAGTTTCAAAAGATTCTGTGTGTGATTTTGTGCTCTATTAGAGTAGACTGTATTAGACAATATGCATTACTTAATTCCTGACATCCTATTTGTACTTCAGGCAGCCTAAAGGAATGTTAGTCTGGGAATAGGTATTCCAGTTGTTCTACTGTTGAGTTGTAAACTTCCTGTGCTTCACTCATAGAAACATCATGATTGGGCAGTCTTGCAAGCTCCTCTGGCGTAAGCTGACGGGTTAACTTGACATCAGGGACTTCAATTCCAGCCACATCTGCCAAGTCTGGGCCATTGCACATAAAGCTCATCAACCTAAAAATAATTCTGCATCTCGATTCTGCATCATCACAGAGATGTTTCATGGTAAACACATCTAGCACATATGATAGATCACATTAGATCACACTAGCACAATCATTCTAAAGTCACAAGGACCTCTGGGTAGGGCCCCACAAACACACCCAAACACACCTTAATGAAATATATATATTTGCGTGTGGCAAGAGTATGTGGGGGAAAGAATGCGGTTCTCTTCTGAATTCAGCTGGTATGGTGACTGGCTATTTTCGCATCTCAGGTAATGGAAGTTCCGTTCTTCTTGGAACCTGCTGAGATGAGTCTGAAGCAATGCTAAGAAAACCCAGCAATACCTTAAACTAAACAATACTAATACTTAGTGGTAGCAGCAATATTTGATTCATTCTTCCAGCTTAAAAAATATACAGCATGTACAAAAATAGCTGATTAGAGCTGATATTATCAGTGTAAAAAGATACTGTAAACTGGTCGACCACTTTTGTTGTTTTCCATGTACTCTTCTAAAGCAAAAGATTTGCAATTTAGTCATTTGTTATTCAAAAATTAATAAAGGTGTTTAGGGGTTTAATACAGACTACACACGAGACAAGGGAACATAAACACGCACAATGACTGCGAACAGACACAAACAGGATAGCTTTATACAATTATATAAATAGACACCAGGTGAACACGATCAGGGAACATTACACGAGAATAACATGAAACTCCGGTCCGGACTGCGGATTCGGAGTAACCCCTGCCGGTCCGGATCATGACAAAAGGATTGCATCAGCACTTTGGACATTGAATTGCCATTTGCAAAATGAATTTCCTTTTGAATAAATATGTAGAAAACCCATGGCAAAACAGAATGCAATTGAGTGAATTGTTATTATATTTTTTATTAAAAAAACCTTGAAATGATCTAAAGATTACATCAGTTTACATGCACTAATTGAATATTGCATTGGCAATTGCCCATTGAACTTACATTTCAATAGTTGTGCTTAAAACCGTCCATATTAAACTGGTTTTCTGATCATGACAGTGAGTGTACTGCAGAAGGCAAAATGGTCTATGTGGTACTGGCAAGGTGTACCTAATAAAATGGCCGGTGAGTGTATAATGTCACTAAATATAAATGTATATATTTTAATAATATTCAATATTATTAATATAATATTATTAATATAACAGCAATATTCAAGCTGGGGATCGTCATCATACATCATAGTTATATATACATATTTCACACGTGAAAAGCAGTAGCGCCTGTATTTCTCTCTTGTGGGAGTTTACTCACAAATTCCGAGGGCAGAACGAAAATTGATTGGTTCAGAGAGAGAACCAATCAAATCGTAGAGGAGGCGGGTCTAACGAAAGTGATGGGGCAGGTGGGAGTTTAAAAAATAAATGTCTCTGTGGCAGGATCCGTGAATGGATTTTTCACTGCGCTTAGTACAAAAGTAAGATTATTTAAAATGTATTTGATGTACAGGCTTTACTTGAGAAATTGGTTTAAGGCTTTGAGCATTATTGTTTTGCTTAAAGAAGGTTAGCATTCACTTTGCATTAGCTATTAGCTAGCATTATTAGTAAACCAACCACGAAAATTCTGATGAAATGCTGATTGCATGTGATGCATGACTCATATTTGCCTATTTATAACCAATTATGAAAATCAAAGTTTGCTGTAAAAACGGAGATATTATGTTTTTCATTTTGCCTGCAGCCATCACTTCAGGTCAGGTTTGGTATTTGAAAATGGCTTTTTTGCTACATTATTATGATCTCTTATTAGTGGTGTAGGGTTTTGAAGGTCTGTGGAAGACTGTTTGTAGCAGTAGTTAATATTAGTAATGTAGGGCAAAGCTGTGCTGTCAGCATTATTACTGCTGGTGGTTCAGATTAGTTATACAGTAAAGTTATTGCCCTCGTATAAAGAAGGTTAAAGATCCTGGGGTGACACACAATAGAAATGTTCTGTATGTTGCGCTATGACAATGATAAGTAACTGTACATAACAGAAGCATTAAGGGGTATACTTTTAAGAAGTGTGTGAGGTGATAATGGTTGATTTGGAGGGATGTCAGGAGATCAAAGAAGGACAGCTTTGGGAACCAAGGTGATTTTCCTCCTCTGTGTTTTCCAGTCAGCAACATCGGAGTCTGCGTTTGGAAGGGGAGCCTGACAGCGTTCTTTTGCCGGTTTGTGTGCTGCGTGCTGGTGGAATGGAACCAGCAGATGATTGAGAATGATACGACACTCTCTAGGAAGGAATAGTAAAAAGTCCGTAAAATTTCTTTCCTGACTAAAAAGGATATGAGCTGCCTGGTGACACTTTCTGAGAATCTCCTCTGTGTTGGAGGAGAACTTCAGCAGGGGATCGAAGATGATGCCCAAGTATTTATAATCCTCAACTAGCTCTACTGGCTTCCTGTGGATGGAGGTACTGCTGCAGCAGGTCCCCCTGCTTGGTGGTGAAGATCACCACCATCTCCTTGGTTTTACTGATGTCCAGTTCCAGACATGAGGTGTCACACCAGTCCAGAAACTCATGCAGAAGCAGACCATGGTTGTGTGAGGGGCCCTGACAGTCTGGAGGACTGTGTCCTTGGCGTCCTTCACCGGGTGTCTGTGCCTGCAGTCATCTGTATATAAGATGAGGAGCAGAGGAGAGAGTGGCCGACCAGGTGGCGGTATAACAGATGGGCGGTATAACAGAGGTCAGAGAGAGTTTTGTTTAAGCAGTACTCTCTGTGATCTGTTTGGTCAGAAAGTCCAATATCCACAGGATTGTCCTCGTTGTCCAGATGAAAGTTGGAGGAAAGTTTATTAGCCAGGATGTGGGGGTGCAGGGTGTTGAAAGCTGAGGACAAGTCAGCAAATAAGAGTCTTAGTGAAGAAATAGATTATGTATACAAAGAAATTAGATCATTGATTTTCAGTTGTCAGATATAAATATATTTTTAATGTATTAATTATTTAAATTCTGGTTATTCATATATATGCACATATCAATACTGAAGACATGATCCTTACTAGAGCTTAATACTTTCAATGTCTGTTGCAAAAAGGTTCATTGTCCACTTTGGTCCACCAACACTATTTAAACATGCACTACTTGTCCATCTTAAAAATTGAAGGTTTATGTTTATTACTTTTTAACAGCAATGTACACTTAGATAACTAACTTTACCAACTTTTCCTGTTTCACACTGCTCAAAGGATCCAAAATATGCAGATGCAACCTCAAGTGCAGAACCCAGAGACGTTCCCATGATATTAGAAGACAATGCTGTGGAAGGGACAACAATGGTAGACCGTATACGGTTAGACTATAGACCAGCTCCTGATGCTCTGCAGGCATCATGGAAGCACTTACAAACTGTTGAGAATTTGCCTGCTAATGTTTACTTTATTACAGTGTAATACAATTTAAATTTGGTACAATACATTAATGTTGATTTCCCTGTGTTTCTTGTTGCCTGGAACAGGTCATCAGCCAGGAGAGAGACATCCGCGCCGGAGACAGAATACAGGAAGCAGCGAGAGGTCAGTCAACGCCACCCACACCCCAGACCAGGAAAGAGGTGGCACTGGCCGAATCTTGGACTCACCCAATCAGTTCCTCCACTCTTGTCTGTCCCCTTTGCAGATCAGCGATATGTCATGCAGCAAAGTCCTCAGTTCAGGCTGCACTCTTTCCCTCCTCTCTTCTGCTATGTGGAGCAAAGTGAGGAAACTCGGGGTGCGCTGGCAGCAGTGGGGTCAGTGAAGATGGAACCTGCTGTTTAAATGGAGTAACCTTAAAGATGCAGTTTTTTTTATTCTGGATGACATTAATCGTCCATTTCAATGTTTTTTGTAAAATCTGGCGCATGGGAACGCACGCTCCTTGTTGCTGGTGGGAACGCAAAGGCGATGCAGCTAGACTGCTCTGCCCCGTCCATTTGAACGCACTTATTATAGGGAACCTGTTGTCCCCAGCATGCGGATTAACCTGAGGGAGGAAGATAAACGGCGCTTCTGACCCCAAGAAGAGCACAGCAGGAGGACCCGTCCCTGCTAGCCCTGTTGGATTGAGCAAGATACGCCGTTAAGTACAAAAAACCATATACAGATACAGTACCCACCTTAAAGTATCACTGACAATTTGCTATATTGAAGGACTCAGGCTCCTGTATAAAATACAACTGGAAGACAGAAATGTTGCAGATTGATGAGCTCTGGAGCCCTTTTTAATAGTCATATCCAAATTAAACAGAGGAAACAATTTTTTTTTAACTTACTTGTGACTGTAGTTATTCATTCCAACTAATTACAGATGTTTTGGGACAGTTTTGAAAATATCACATCATATGTATATTCCCAATTTTTATGTTTATATTTTCCAATCAAAAGAACAACTTACAAAAAAACTGGCTAAACAAGAACAAAATGTATTGATTTGAAATTTGAAAAATAATAAAAGTAATACTAAAACGATATAAAATAACTATGTTAAATTCCAATAATCGCTGGGATAATAAAAACTGTATCCACATTATTGTGTATCATGGCATTGCTTGAAGCAGTTTTTTTTTTGATGTGTGGCTCCTGGCACTTTCTGCAGTGTTTTCACCCTTTGATCACCTCATCTTGCAGTATCTCATCGCCGCTTGGCAGAGAGGTGGGTGGTAGAAAAATATGAAGTAAAATGTATTCATTTATTAGCCAGCAATTTCGATTATATAACTAATTTGAAATAAACAATGCTGTACTCAGCAAATAAACAAAGAACATCACACAATTAGAGGGAGAAAACATAAAAAATATATAACTGAAAATATATGAAAAATATCGTAAAATAAATTATACAACAGAGAGTACATACCTTTCAGAAGAAGGGATCCGAAAATACCTCAACCTCTTCTGCACACAGGAGATCCTCTTCATCAGATGAAGATTGAACAGTACAAATAGCTGGACTGCTGTGTTGCACCAGAATATCCAGCACCTCCTCAGTCGTAAAAAACTTGCTTCTTTGCTGCGCCATCATAGTTTGGTCTTCTTTCTGAATCTACAGAAACAGCGGCGCCTGTCTTGTGTTGTGGACTGTTTTGCCTGTAATTCTGTACAATACGCGCAGGCATATCTCACGATCGCATTGATCGATTTGAATGGTTTGTTTTAATCGTCTGAGCCTGTAGAATTGTGGGAGCATTTGTGGAAATAACACCATTCACCACACACCATACGTGCGGGCATGAAGGCTGTGTTACGGTATGTTACGTCCCTGGTCTAGGGTCAGGGACATAACAAATGGGACATAGGAGCAGCAACAACACTTATGGCTAACCGTTTATTACAAAAAGGACATTGAAACAACAAAACACACAAACAGGTCTGGGCAGTCTAAGTTATTCTTGTCTTCTGGTCACAATCCTTCTTGCTTCACAGAGAGAGAGAGAGAGAGAGAGAGAGACACACAAACAGAACACACCCATACTCTGCCACGGGACGTCACTGGTAATGTCTTTGCCCTTTTTAGGCGTGCGGCAGGTGTGCGATTTTTACGCTGTGTATCGGGCTGCCGATTTATTTGGAATTTATTAATCGTCAGACATGGTCAAGCAGAGTTTTTTGGTAATATTTGTTTATGTGCGTGCTTTAAATGTGTGTTTTTTGTACGTTTTGATATAAAATAATTTTTAAATAAATAAGTTTTTCCTTGATAAAATTGTGATAACCACATATATTCATTTCCTGTTTCTCTGTAGGATGATGAGTCTCAGCTTGTGGAGAAACTACAGCAGCAGGGGTGGGGCAGGGGTGGCCTAGCGGTTAAGGAAGCGACCCCGTAATCAGAAGGTTGCCGGTTCGAATCCCGAGCCGCCAAGGTGCCACTGAGGTGCCACTGAGCAAAGCACCGTCCCCACACACTGCTCCCCGGGCGCTGGTCATGGCTGCCCACTGCCACTAAGGGTGATGGGTTAAATGCAGAGGACAAATTTCACTGTGTGCACCGTGTGCTGTGCTGCTGTGTATCACATGTGACAATCACTTCACAATTTAATTTAATTTAATTTAGATGGTGGATCAGGAAGAGGTACGTTTACACCCGCCCACTCCCCGACACACCCACCCACTCCCCGATATTCTTCAAGTCTTGTGTAAAAATCACCTACTTTCTGAAAATGCTGAGTGATTCTTGAGGTGATTATTTTATTTTTTTGCTTTTATATCAGTGTTAGTGTCCCCTAATACTGTATCTGAAGTCCCTTTGTGCATAATTACAACCACTTTGATCCAGTCCAAAAATGAGATTTCTGTTTGAATGTCTGTAGCTTTCAAATGCTAATGAGGAGGAGAGAGGCGGGACGAGGAGGGGCGACCTATAGAAGTTGAGTGGACATTAGTGGAAATGACATCCTCACACCATTCACCAATTACAATGTCTGGTGCAGACAGTTTTAATCTATTCATTATTCTAAAATCACTGTTTTTACAGCCTTTTGCATGAAGTAACTAAACAAATACATTAGTGCTCATTTTCAGAGAGCAACTGCAATGATGACATAAGGGAACAAATTCCAGATCAGACTGTTTGAACTGCCGCTCTCTTCTTCATCATCTGGAAACGACTCTCTTGCTGCTCATTTTTCTGTTCCAGCAACATCCTGAGTGTCGCAGATATGCTGGACAATCTAGGATAAACTAAACATCTAGGTCACCATCCCACATGCCTCACATCCTCTTTGCATTGTGGTCTATCCATATCAGCTATGGCTCATGTTTTTCTTCAGCCAATTAACATTTATTTGTTCAATTTCAGGTTGACAATTTTTTTTTGTGAAGTGATTGTCAATGTGAAACCACAGCACAGCACATGGTGACACAACAAAATGTGTCCTCTGCTTTTAACCATCACCCTTGGTGAGCGGTGGGCAGCCAGTAGTGCATGCCTGCAGGAAAGTTCCATTTGCACTGAGAGAGAAATTTAAGAAACAAACTTGCATGCATGGAAAGTTATTGAACGTTATAAAGGAAGATTGATGAACTGACTGATTGGGTGAGATCTCATACTGCAGAAGACAAATGATGAATTACAAATATGTTTGGATGCTAGAGATGCTGTGACGCTAGCTGTGATTTCTTATTTTTCCTCTCCGCTGCTCTTAGTTCCTTCGATGCTGTGCAACGTCTCTTAGCCAGAGAGCAGGGGGAGAAAAGTGAGGAGAATGTTAGTGGCGGTTTCCAGGGGTAAGGAGAAGAACGAGTCAGAGATATGAAAGATGTGAAAGAGTGCAGGAAGGTGAGACCGAGTGAAGGTTATGTAGAATGAGTAATTAATGGTGGTCAGTCTTGGATCCGATAGGTAAAGTGAGGGTGAAGGACAGAATGTGGTGGTCAGAGATGTGAAGTGGAGTGGAAGAAAGGACGGTAGGTGGAGAGGGACGAATGAAGACCAGGTCCAGGTCCATTCCCTTTCCTCTTTTGTTGCTGTTGGCCCAGGATAAAGAGTGGAGATTAATGAGGCCCAATATATGGTGCGAGGCATGTAAGACATAAAATATCCGTACAGGTTGCATCAACAGAAAAAAATGCTCACATTCCCTTTAAATGTTAGTTACTTTTACCTGAGCATGCATGTCATACGAATAAGTGAAGCGCTATAATAAAATTTCATACTGCATCACATGAACTAATATAAAGTTATTCCGTCAGGTGTTTGTTTTTTTTCTAGCAAACTCCATGCAGGATTTCATGTGTCTTGCTCCGAGGAGAGGCTTTTGTCGGGCCACTCTTCCTTAAAGCACTGTATATGGAGAAGATCCGTAGAGAGGATCGTGAGGTCCTGGACGTAGCTGAGTTGGTCACTGTAACATGGATGAGATGCTGCTGCTGGGGTCTCTGCTGTCTCCCACAGTGAAAACCCTCAGGTCTAGCAGAACTACATGATGGACCTCCTCCCTCCTGCTGTAATCCAAGACAAGTTGACAAGTTAGGCCTTATCAGGGCTCTTAGTTTTTGTAACCTCAAAATCAATAGAATCGAACGAGAATTGCTGGTGTCTTCCTACTGTAAGTCGCTTTGGATAAAAACGTCTGCAAAATAAAGTAAATTAAAGTAAAGTAATCCTCCACTTGACATAGGAACAGGATGATGCTGAGTTGATGTTAAAACTCACTGGCGTTTAAAACTCTTCAGCGTTTACAGCGGTGATCCCCTAATTCTTTATCCCCCTAATTACAGAATTTCAATAATCAACCAATGTCAGTATGTAACTTAATCGTTCAAATGTTACATGAAGCACCAGGTTCCGGAGAAACGTTATTTCCTTTCACTATGTACTGTCTTAACATGTATATGCTAAATGAGAATAAAGCTCAACTTCAACTTCAATGTAGTAGCATTCAGTGACATGTAAGTTGTGTATGTTACTTTATAGTTTTATTGTGGCGTCAGGATGATAAGACAGGAGACGCTTCAGTTGTCTTGAGGTCCGTAGATGGAGCCAACAGACAACTTTTACCCCCTGCTGCTGCACATCTATCCCACGATGTCCCGCTTCCAACACACACACACACACACACACACACTAAAAGTAAATTCCCTTTACATACAAACCCGCAAGGCATGCTGGTCTCATTCACTTGGCCGACCCTTTTCAAATCATCCTGCTCTACCAGAACAAGCTGCGCTGTAAACAGCTGTGTACACACACAAACACACTCACACACACCCGGACAAACACATAAACACGTTGGCACACACACACACACACACACTTGTAAAGCATCTCATAATACCAATGTCTGGTAATTTCTTTTCATCTTTTAGATGAAATAGTTTAAGTAATGAGAGGAGATTTGGAGATTTTCTGCTCTAATGTTTCACTTGATATTAAATTACCTTATACTTATAAATGTTCACCTAACCTGCATATGGTCTGAAATTTTTTCAGAAAACATATTTCATGTGACCACCTATCAAACTCCCACATCTGACCCAGGACTGTATGTAGAGGCATCAAGTTCAGGCTATATCCAGTGCCAGCAGAAATTAAGGAGCCCTGTGTAGGACTTTATCTTGTCTTCAGATCATCAAAAAGGACTATCTCTCAGAACATCCTCCATATTCTCAATGTCATACATCATTAGTGGGGAGCTAATTCATAATAATCTGAATTGTTGTGAAGTTTTTTTTTTTTTTGACAAAACATGCAAGTTCTCTGGTACATTTATACAGGGTGTCCACAAAACATCTATACAAATTAAAAAGTGTATTACAAGTAGCAATCAAATTGTAACTCGGACAGGTACTCAAGCAAAATGATACACAGAGGTGTATCACACAGGGTGGTGCCTGCTTGGCACGTGCAGAGTTATCTGAATACTTAAGACCGTTTTAAGACCATAGTACCATATGAGTGTTTGAAAGTGAAGGTCATTGTGAAACGCAGCACAGCACACGATGACAGTGTACGGAGCAGTGTGTGAGGACGGTGCTTTGTTCAGTGGGACCACAGTGGAGTGAGACACCTAGTGGACATAAGAAGTCATTGCATTTAAGAATGCTTAAAGTTGTACTTTCCCTCTTTTGAGTAGATATTTTAAAATAGATATTTCAATCCATGAATCTATGAAACCTCTAATAGTTTTAGATCACAGTAAAACTAAATAAACGAAATAACATTGAGTGACTAAAGGTTTATTTCATTTATTTGAACATGTAAAATAAACATGTAAAATAAAGTGAAGTGATTGTCACATGTGATACACAGCAGCACAGCACACGGTGCACACAGTGAAACTTGTCCTCTGCATTTAACCCATCACCCTGAGTGAGCAGTGGGCAGCCATGACAGGCGCCCGGGGAGCAGTGTTTGGGGACGGTGCTTTGCTCAGTGGCACCTCAGTGGCACCTTGGCGGATCGGGATTCGAACCGGCAACCTTCTAATTACAGGGCCTCTTCTTTAACCGCTAGGCCACCACTGCCCCAAATGTTGAACATTTATTTGCAAAAAAGATATACATTTTCAGTTCTGATGTAATTGTGCAAATGTGAATAAATAAAATATTTCTGCTTTAATATGTGGCTCCTGATTGGCTGCTCAGTGCTGTTACATGTGAAGGTATGTTTACAACATACAGTTGCTAGGCAACACCGAATGAGCCAGTTGTTATTTCATTACTCCTGCTTTCTTTAGACAACGAATAGAATTTTTTACCCCAAAAGCCTTTTTAAAGGCTAACTTCTTATACTTTTTTAGCATTGTTATTAATTAGTGTTACTGTTTAGACTTAAATTAACTTAATTTAGTCAGTAGTTTCTTCATTTTAGCTTCTGGTTGAGAGATTAGCTTAGCATAATTTAGCTTAGCATAACTTAGTTATAAAGAGATATTTTTCCAGGTGAAGGATGGGCCGCCCTCGGAAGGCCAAGGAACCACCAGTCGCCAGGAGGCCACCGCGGAAGATCCTGCCAAAAATACCAGCTCACATGCTTCACACTGGTAAGACATTAAGAAACTCCACATAATACTGTGTTTTCTCTTGACTATTCTACTGATTTCCTAACTCAGGATCAATAAGAAAAACAAACAACAGGTGCAGCTCACTGTAAATCCTGTATTTGTGTATCCAGTAAACATATATGGTCCATTGTAAGGTATCAAAGTCAGTAAATTATCACCAAAAATCTCAATGTATTCATGTCAGTGTGTTTCTCAGGTATACCGTGGGCATGTGTGAGGGACACTAACTCCCCTCCAGCTCTGCTGTGGAGCATTCCCTGTATGCAGCAGCTGCAGGCTACTCCACAGCCACCCCAGCAGGAAGACACTCAGGAGGTTGTTCTTCCAGAAGACGTTGTGGACGAGCTGAGTTATGTTCCTGGAATCTGGGACCTGGCTGTGGAGATGGGCATCTTGCTTCCATGGAGCAGGCCGCAGGTACAGGATGGTCCTGCCTCCCCTCTGCCCGGCGTGGTCCCTGTCACCTCCGTCACCAGCGCTCATCAGCCCTCCACTAGCACATCATCCATGGAGTTTGAGAGCATCGAGGACCGCTGGATTCTTCAGGACCAGATGGAGGTAGAAATGATGACCAGCGACCCAGCAGCAGACAGTCCACAGGGACCCCAACAGGAAGCCAGTCTGGAGGACTTTGTGGAGGAGCTGAACAACATTCCTGTCATCTGGGACATGGATTTCGAGATGTCCCTCCTCCCTCCACCTTACTAGTACCACTATTAGTAGCACAGCAGCACCAATAGTGATCACTAGTACAGGTAAGCATGAAGGTAAGTATGAAGGTAAGTACTTAGTGACGGGCGGCACGGTGACATTGTGGTTAGCACCTTGTCTCACAGCAAGAAGATCTGAGTTTCGGTCCCTTCTGTGTGGAGATTTGCAAATTTGCATGTATCTCCCCGTGTCAGCGTGGGTTTTCTCCGGGTTCTCCGGTTTCCCCCACAAAACAACTAGGCCAATTGGAGATGAATTGGACACAAATTGGCACCAATTTAACCTGTAGTTCCTTAAACAGTTTAATAATTAACAGTAGAAGCAAAAAAAAAGCCAAATAAAAAGGCTCCAGTGGTGGCACTCTTGACCTTCAGGATCAGGGCGGGGTTCAACTCCCTGTGGAGTCTGTTTTCAGAATGGCTGCTTATCTAATGTCTAAATGTTTAAAAAAAACCTTGCTGTTTATATGCATTAAATGAGGCTATTCCCTAATCTAGCGTCCTTTAACTTCAGCAAAGATTCATACTGTCCTCTGTAGCTGTGAAATTCTTTTACGTTGCTATTCAGCAGGTTGATGGATTATAAAACCAGCAGTTAACGCTAATAATGTTGATCACTTGCCTGATTTTATGTCCCCCTGGCCCACCCATTTCAGCAGTTCTGTAGGCGGTCCTGGGACATGTCCCTGAGGTGCGCCAGCCTGGTCAGCACTAATTTTGAGGGAGAAAGAGGAGACGCCGTCTAGACACGATGCTTTACTGCTCCTGTTTGGAGAAGAAATTACATCTAAATAAGGAAAAATAAAATGTTTAAATCTTTAAATGTGTGTTGTCTTTCACCATGTGGACAACCTATGGTTAGATGATGAGCAAAAATGAACATAATTGTATTTAAATTAAAGTAGTTAAAACAGGCAGAAGTAAATATTACTGTAATATTATTTTTTTCTCTTCTGAACATTCTGATTAAATTACCTGTCTTTAGATGAGTCTCAAACATTAATAAACCTTTCAAAATCTCCTTGTGTTTAACGTAAAAAAAAAAACACTAAAATCATCTTAGAATTTATAATGTCACCTTAAAATAAAACTGAAATTGGCTGTGTGGGATACACATTAGCCAATTATGAGCATGCGACTTACTTTTATATTCTGTTAATGTGGTCCAGGCCGTGTTCCTAAGGCCTGTACTTAAAGTTGGTGCTATTAGCAATGAACACTTCACACCAATCAAGATGATGTCTCTTAACTTGTGAATCTATTGTCAAAAAAGGATCTGGCAGTGAGATCATTCCAGGCATTGACCTGGAGGTATGTAACGGTGTAATGTGTGTTGGTTTACATAGATTATGCTAGAACCAAAAGGAGTATCTACATTCTGGGAACATAAAGTATCAGGAACCTGATTACGGGCCTGACTAAGAGCCTCCATTACTGGGCTTCTAGATAGAACTTCACCTGGTTGTCGTGGATGGGATTGGATAACAGCATCTGCTCACTGCTCCTCGGGCGCCTGTCATAACTGCCCACTGCTCCCTCAGGGGATGTGTTAAATGCAGAGACCACATTTCACTGTGTGCACTTGGTGCTGTGCTGTCATGAAAGTGTTAACTAATCACTTTCACTTCACTTCAAAATTCAACAATTCAGTGTCATCAGAAATTCTTTTATTGAAAAAACAAGTATTCACTACATATAATGTGTGTTTTAATTTAAACCTGCTAAAAAATCTTAGCTGCCTGAGGCACATGTTGAATTGTAGTTAAAGGTAGGGCAATTTTTGGAAAACACCACTTTCAGAGTTCAATTAAGCAAAGCTGAAGAATTTTATGCATGAAAAAGCACATTCATTACTTTTGAAACATATATGTGTCAATAAATATATTCAGACAGATTTTACTTTAACTTTATATTTTGTGATATGAAGATGACAGAAGTTCCTCTCAGATACCACAAGGGAACACGTGTGACTCAATGGCTCTCTAGTACACCCTGCATGGCTATATATCCCTCCACCAGATTGTGAAATCAGACTCCATACAAGTATTTCAAGTGACTTTTGTGACTTCAAATCACAGATTGTACAGTCTGTTGTAAAGTCAAAGATGACAGGAAGAAAGTATGAACCAGTGGTTGGATTTCTCAACAATTTGAGGAGAAAAAGAAGGAATCAAGGACTCACAGCTCCCATTCTGAACCAAAATGTCCACATGACCAATACTTCACACTGGCCAATAATGTTTGACAAGAAGGGAAGGTGCAGGGTTCCTGGTGCACAGAAAAAAAACAAAAATGCAAAATACACCTTTTGTTTCACAGCACAGTAAAATGTATGTAAAACCATAACATATTATGCTCTACAGTCTTGTAACAATGGAACAAATGGAATATTTGTATATCTACGGCCGCGGCCTGGAGTGTCTGTACGTGCTGATAGAGCAAGGCCACTTTAAACTGAAGGGCCTGCATGACCTGATCTTGACGCTGCTGCTGCACCTGCTGTTGTAGATTTCAATAAGGAGGTTTGCCTTTTTACTTCTTTACCAAAGGAAAAGTACAGCAGGCATCTTAGACAAGGTATTTTAGGCGGTGGTGGCCTAGTGGTTAAGGAAGCAGCCCCCATAATCAGAAGGTTGCTGGTTCAAATCGTGAACTGCTAAGGTGCCACTTAGGAGCCACTGAGCAAAGCACCGTCCCCACACACTTGCGCCTGTCATGGCTGCACACCTTTGTGAGCGAACATCCTTCCCCTTCCCCTTCTCCACTCTTTCTCCTTAACCAACAGCAACATCTCTCCCACACACAAAGGAGGGAATGTCTTGGACCTGGTCTTCAGTCGTCCTTCTCCAACTTCTGACCTTTTCTTCCACTCCCCTTCACATCTCTGACCACCACTTCCTGACCTTTACACTCACTGTACCTACAGGGATCCACAACTGTCCCCCGTCCATCCTTCATTAGACAAAACCTTCACACTGTCTCACCTTCATCTGTATCTTCCTGCATTCTTTCACATCTCCCAACCCCTGACTCATTCCTCTCCTTACCACTAGAGACCGCTACTAACTCTCTCCTCACCTCACTTTCCCTTTCCATTGATCAACTCTGTCCTATATCAACTAAACCCAAAAGGACTTTCTCCCCTGCGCCCTGGCTCTCCGATACATTTGCGTAGCAATCGAAGAGTTCTTCGAGCAGCGGAGAGAAAATACAAGAAATCTCAACTTGACTCAGACCTACTGGATTACCAGAATCTTCTGCGCAAATTTTCTACTAACCTCACTACTGCTAAAACTGCTTTCTACAAAACAAAACTAGAAGCCTCTGCCCACAACCCTCAAAAACTCCACAACATCTTCTTATCCCTACTCAACCCCCCGACTTCCCCTGCCCCCAACTTCATAACAGCTGATGATTGTGCCAACTTCTTCACAGGGAAGATTGAAAAAATCTGTGAGACATTCTCCACCACTAATCCTACTCTCTTCCCTCTGAAAATTCGACAACTACTCTAAATCAATTTTCTAAATCACATCTGATGAAATCATTCAGATTATTTCCACAGGCAACCCAACCACCTGTCACTAGATCCAATACCTTCTGCAATGTTTCAAACTATCTCCCCTGACCTCATCCCTTTCATTTCTTATATCATAAACGGCTCAATCTCATCTGGCCACGTACCATCCGCCTTCAAAACAGCCAGGGTTCTTCCAATCCTAAAGAAACCCACTGCTGATCCTACAGACATTAACAATTACAGACCAGTTTCCCTCCTCTCGTTTCTATCCAAAATCCTTGAGCGCTGTGTCTACAACCAGCTATCACTCCATTTATCACAGAACAACCTCCTGGATCCTAAACAGTCTGGCTTCAGAACAAGCTCATTCCACCGAGACTGCCCTTTTGGCGGTTACCGAGCAGCTACATGCAGCCAGATTGGCAAAACTGTCATCAGTTCTTATTCTCCTTGACCTATCTGCTGCATTTGACACCGTTACCACAAGACTCTCTTGTCAATCCTGAAGAGGCTTGGAATTCGGGGCTCAGCATGGCAGTGGTTTGCTTCCTACCTTGATGAGCGATCTTACCAAGTGACTTGGAAAGGATCCACCTCTACCTCACGTAGACTCTCCACTGGTGTCCCTCAAGGCTCGGTGCTAGGTCCTCCTCCTTTTCTCCCTCTACACGAGATCACTTGGTGAGGTCATTTCCCTCACATGGATTATCCTACCACTGCTATGCTGACGACACACAACTCCTCTTCTCCTTTCCTCCCTCTGATCTACATGCTGCTTCCAAAATCTCTGCATGTCTAACAGACATCTCGTCTTGGATGGCAGCCAACTCACCTCCAACTCAATCCCACCAAAACTGAACTAATATTCATTCCAGCAGATTCTTCACCACATCAGGATCTTGCTATTTACCTAGACAACTCGCAGCTCTCTCCTTCTGCAACAGCCCGCAACCTTGGCGTAACAATAGACAACCAACTCTCCTTCTCAACTCACATCAGCCAATCTTTCCCGCTCATGTAGATTCCTTCTCTACAATATCAGACGAATCCGCCCTTACCTGTCAACCCAGGCCACCCAACTACTGGTTCAGTCCTTAGTAATCTCACGACTGGACTACTGCAACTCCCTTCTAGCTGGTCTACCTCTATGTACCATCCGACCTCTTCAACTCATACAAAATGCAGCAGCACGACTAATCTTCAACCTTCCCAAATTCTCCCATACCACCCCTCTGCTACGTTCCCTTCACTGGCTCCCAGTAGCTGCACGCATCAGGTTCAAAATACTGATGCTGGCCTACAAGCCAAACATGGAGCAGCACCATCCTACCTCACAGCCCTCATTACACCTCGCACTGCACCTCGTCTACTCCGAGCCTCCAGTACTGCTCGCCTGGTCCCTCCATCTCTGAAGGTAAAAGGAAAACATTCATCCAGACTCTTCTCCGTCTTGGCCCCTCGGTGGTGGAATGAAACTTCCCCTCGAGGTCAGAACAGCTCAGTCACTGAGCACCTTCAAACGGCAGCTCAAGACCTTCCTCTTTAAAGAATATTTAGATTAATTGTAATTTTCTTGTCAAACTTTGTGTACAGAATCTACAACAGAGTGAATTAAATAGATGTATTCATAGTTGGGGTCCTAGTTGAACCGGAATTGATCTCTTCATCGATGGTAACTTGAAAGCACGTTGTAAGTCGCTCTGGATAAGGGCGTCTGCCAAATGCCGAAATGTAAATGTAAATGTAAACATCCTCTTCAGGGTTTTCATGTCCGCTGCCCCCTGCTGTGGCTCGTTCATGCTGTCAAGGCCGGGCCGGGGGGCGCATTCACCGACATGGGGCTGGAGCTGAAAGCAGACTGTGGTTACGATACGTTGCAGGCAGAGATTCGTGGAAACGAGGGCAGGCGCAGAGGTGATCTGGAATAACTTCTGTTTGCCATGTTGGTGCTCGTGCAGCACGGCAGGTACGTGAAAGAGTTCAGTAGCAGGCAGCGGCACGCACCAGAAACAGGTGGAAAAGAGTAGCTGGTTACCGTGGTGATGTGCAGGCTGAGGTGTGCGCTGCAGCGAGGAGCTGGCAGGAGATGAGGTAAGAAGGCGAGTTGTGGGGGTATTAGGTGCCACAGCTACAAATAGAAAAGTTTCATTGTTCTTTCTAGAGGCATTCATCCTCCATTCATATTTAATATTTCTAAAAAAAAAAGAATGCGGATGTCTTATTTCAGTATTAGGTGCCTTTTTTGTTAAGTACATAACTCACATGTGTTCATTCATAGTGTTGATGCCTCAGTGAGAATCTACCAATGTAAATGGTCATGAAGAAAACATTGAAAGAGAAGGTGTGTCCAAACGTTTGGCCTGTACTGTATGTGAAGTTATGACTGGAACGTCTGGATTTCTACATTCTCAACTTTAAATGTTAATCACAAAACATTTTTTGTTAATCACAAAACAATTTTTTATATCAAGATTACAGTGTCCCTGAGCAAATCCTAGATTCTCATAAATCCACTATGTTGAACTCATATACCACATATGCATGTGGTATGGCAGATTGAAAAAGCACTGACAAAACATCTCCATCAAGTGTCAGGACATCTTTGAACCTGTACCTGGACAAGATAAACTCATCAGAACTGTTGAAGACCAAGGGTTCATTCTGGGCAGAAGCAGCATCAAACAAAGACATATAGCTCATGCTTGTGCTCCCTTTCTGGGAAATTTATTTGGCTGTCTTAGTCAGCTTCTGCTGAACTTCCACAAAAATGAGTTCTACATGAAGAGGATCGGTGATGAGGCTCAAGCAAACAGAATAAATCTCCTGCATGAGATAAAGGAGCTTCTACATTATGTGGCAGCGTTGCATGAGAAAGACAGTAAATAAATCCCAGAATCTGACTGAGATGTTCGCCCACTTCTTTATCATCCGACCTGCATGAAGAACCAGAATTATGATGCCATTATCTTGAAATTTAAACAACGTCTGATTATATGAAGCAGACCTGAGAAATATGGCATAGACGTCACTGCTGCATCGGTCTATGTGTGACGCAAACACAAGTTCAAGTGTAATGTTTAGGTGTGCGTTTTCATTAAGGTTTAAATGCATTATGTCTGTATAAGATGGAAGGACACTTGACACCACTTGAAAGGAGATGAAGGACACTTGAAAGGAAAGGAAGTAAAAACTGGGTGTCACAGGCAAATTTATTCTAGGTATGTGACTGGGATCCATGTACCAATGACCGCTGCTGACAGGGTGGCCTTGATAGTGGGCAAGCAGCTTTCGTAGGCCTCACAAAGAACATGGACCATGCGGTTCTTCAGGAGGTTCTTTGCCATAATGCTTCTGCAGACCTTTCAGGATGTCCACCCATTTTCTCGTTTCCTGTCACAACCCTCCGCCAGCACCAGCTGTGAAGCGGCCTTTGCTGGTGAACTCAGCAGAGATGGGGTCACCTGATACAGAAATGGCCACCTCTCCAGGCTGGGGTGGGCGTCCCTTCTGGCGTTCCTCTTTACTCCAGTGGGCTCTGAATAATAAACAGCATGAATTTATAAAAATGTTATTTTGCCTAGCAATTTTAAAAGTTACTGACCATTTCTTTCATGGATTTTAATGAAGAAAGCAAGAAGCATAATCCACCATGATTCATAATTTTTATGAAGAAGAATTTTCCAAGAATTATATTAATAATCAAATTATGATTTTTATCTTTCAGGGGAATACTGAAAACATTATCTTTTAAGGAGAAATCTGGAAGTTTGGGAAATAACCAATAATGAATGTCAATCCAGAAGGCCTTATTATAAATGCACTCCCAGAATAAACAATCTGTTGTTTCAAGAACAATTTAACAAAAGAACAACTTGAGCTAAACTGACCTATCCTAGCCTTAGTGAGAGAGGTAAAGAAGAACCCAAAGATCACTGTGGCTGAGCTCCAGAGATGCAGTCAGAGATGGGAGAAAGTTGTAGAAGGCAAGCATTACTGCAGCCTTCCCACCAGTCGGAACTTTATGGCAGAGTGGCCTGACAGAAGCTACTCAGTGCAAGACTTTGCCGAGACCAAGACACAACATTTTGGCCTTAAATCTAGAGGTATGTGTGGAGAAAACCAGGCACTGTCCAATTCAGTCCCAACACTGAAGCATGGTGGTGGCAGCATCATGCTGTTGGGCAGTTTGCAGCTGCAGGGGAAGACGACTGGTTGCAATCAAGGGAAAGAGAAATGCAGCCAAGTACAGGGATATCCTGGACAAAAACCCTCTCCAGAATGCTCAGAAACGCAGAATGCGCCTACGGTACTGCTCATCACCTGTCCAATACAGTCCCAACAGTGAAGCATGGTGGTAGCAGCATTCTAACAAGACAATGACCCTGAGCACACAGCTAAAATACGAAAGGAGTGGCTTCACAACAACTCTGTGCCTGTTCTTGAATGGTCCAGCCAGAGCCCTGACTTAAAACCCAATTGAACATCTCTGGAGAGACTTAAAATTAGCTGTCCACCAACGTTTACCATCCAACCTGCCGGAACTGGAGAGGATCTGCAAGAAGGAATGGCAGAGGACCCGTACCCACTGTGTTCTGGCCAATGCATGTCTCGGTCTACACTCCTTCTGCAGTTCTCTGTAGCCCAGACACCTCATCAACCTCGGTCTTATCCTGAAGTCACAGATACACAGAGTGTACGAACCATCAGCTTGGTTAAAATTTCAAGTGAAAGTGAATTGATCGTTGAGCACAAATTCATTACATTACATTTACGGCATTTATCAGACGCCCTTAACCAGAGCGAATTACAATCAGTAGTTACAGGGACAGTCACCCTGGAGACACTCAGGGTTAAGTGTCTTGCTTAGGGTCACAATGGTAGTAAGAGGGGTTTTGAACCTCGGTCTTCTGGTTTATAGGCAAGTGTATTACCCACTAGGCTACTAACACCTTATTGTCATTGTGATACGTTGCAGCACAGCACATGGTGACACAACGAAACGCGTCCTCTGCTTTTAACCATTTACCATTAGCAGTGTGCAGCCATGATAGGCGCAAGTGTGTGGGGACGGTGCTTTGCTCAGTGGCTCCTAAGTGGCACCTTAGCAGTTCAAGATTTGAACCAGCAACCTTCTGATTATGGGGCTGCTTCCTTAACCACTAGGCCACCACCGCCTAAAATACCTTGTCTAAGATGCCTGCTGTACTTTCCTTTGGTAAAGAAGTAAAAAGGCAAACCTCCTTATTGAAAACTATTTCCTCGTTGCACAGACGTTCTTCAGGGTTTCTTTGGTGGGTTCTCATCTCTCTTTGCTGCATTGTCCCTGTTCAGACAGTACAGACTGGCGTTTCTCCAGTGCCGTAGTCTGGATAATCGTACTTTAGATCGCCGTTCCTGGTGCAGCAGACATGAACAGCAGCCTCTGTGGAAAAGTCAAAGAGTTTCCCATGAGCGTACTGTGACCTTGTCATGACCTGCTTCTGCTACACAGAGATTAATGTGCCAGCCACTCGCATCACCGAGTCACTGCTGCCATCTAGGAGCGGAAATGAATGTCGCTCTTTAGGGTACTGAAATAGGAGCAGGTGGAGATCTCTCTCTACTCCTGGAGCAAGAAGTATTTGAACATGAACCCCCCCCCCAAAAAATCTGAATATAACGATGGGGAGACAACAACACACACACACACACACACACACACACTACCTCTGTTATATGGAGTAATATTAATGTTTAGCGCTGTCTGTCTCATTGTTGTCTACATGTTTTTTGTTAAATATTACTCTTGCACTTTATGTAGCCCAGTTTGTCTGTATTGCACATGTGCACTTTATGTCAGTATGTAACTTTGTTTAAATGTTTGAATGTTACATGTAGCACCAGGTTCCAGGGAAACGTTGTTTCGTTTCACTATGTACCGTCTAACATGTATGCAGCTGAAATGCAATAAAGCTCAACTTGAACTTGAACCTGATTCAATGATGCAGTTGATTTAGATTCAGGTTGGGGCGGTGGGTGGTGGTCCAGCGGGTAAGGAAGTGGACCCGTAAACAGAAGGTTGTGGGTTTGAATCCTGAATCGCCAAGGTACCACTGAGCAAAGCAGTGTCCCCACACACTGTTAAATGGGCGCCTTTCATGCTCACTAAGGGTGATGGTTAAAAGCAAAAGACACATTCCATTGTGTACACCATGTGCTGTGCTGCAGTGTTTCACAATGACAATCACTTTGATTTCACTTGTCAACTGTAAAGAATAAAAGAGCAGTTGGTACATTACCAACCAGACTGGTTTTGTTGCCACAGTAAAAGCAGTTCTAGGTAATAAATTACCGGTGTTGCATGAATGTGGTACCGGCCCCTTGTCCGCATGCACCCGCCGCTCACGGTCAATCTCCGGCACGCCCCCGCTGAATGGCCGCTCCTCACTTTCAACGCCACCAGACACAGGACCGAATTAAGGACACAGAATTAAGCCATGGAAGGGCATGGACAAGGAAGCTGGGGGCGTCCTCCCGGCGAGTCGCGGCTCCTTTGATCTCAGCGAGGCTGCGTCAGCGGCGTCCAAATTGTCACAACCATGCTGGCATGACGAGGCAGGTGCATGGAGGAGAGGATGAAGAGGTGACTAGAAGACGAGGAAGGAAGGACCCAATCGCGCAATGTAACGAAATCAGGGTTTAATGGTGAAGCACAATACAGGGGAGACATCCGAGACACTGGTCAACATGGAACAAACTTCAAACAGAACAGAAACGAACAGGGCAGCTTTATACATTTTAGAGAGGTGAAAACCATTAGGGAACATTACACAGGACAACAGTGAATCTCCGGTCCGCATCCCCGTAACCCTGTAATTAGTTCAAATGAATACTTATAGTCACAAGTAAGTTAAATAGTTTTCTCTGTTTAATTTTGGGTATGTCCATATAACACACTCGCCTATGAACCAGAAGACTCGGGTCCAGAGCTCATCAATCAGCAACACTTCTGTCTTCCAGTTGTATTTTATACAAGTGAGGAGCCTGAGTTCTTTATATAGCAAATTGTCAGTGATACTTTAGTGTGGGTACTGTATCTGTATCTATAGTTTTTTTGTACTTACCGGCGTATCTTGCTCCTTCCAACAGGGCTTCCTGCTGTTTGCTTCCTGGGTTCAGAAGCGCCGTTTATCTACCTCCCTCAGGTTAAGCAGTGTAGCTGCATTGCCTTTGCCTTCCCACCAGCAACAGTGCATTTCCATGCGCCAGATCATAAAAAAAGATGGAAATATAAGATCACTGTCGTCCAGAATAAAAAAAATGCATCTTTAAGGAATGGAGGAACTGATTGGGTGAGTCCAAGATTCCGACCAGTGGACCTTTTTCCTGGTCTGGGGACTGTCGGGTGGTGTACTGACCTCTCGCTGCTTCCTGTATTCTGTCTCCGGCGCGGATGTCCTCTCTCCTGGCTGATGACCTGTTCCAGCCAAGAAGAAACACAGGACATCAACATTAATGTATTGTACCAAATTTAAATTGTATTACACTGTAATAAAGTAAACATTAGCAGACAAATTCTCAACAGTTTGTAAGCGCTTTCATGATGCCTGCAGAACATCAGGAGTTGGTCTATAGTCTACCGTATACAGTCTACCATGTTGTCCCTTCACAGCATTGTCTTCTTATATCGTGGGAAATGTCTATGGGTTCTGCACTTGAGGTTGCATCTGCAACCCTAACCCTACTTTTGGTTCTAGCATAATCTATGTAAACCACCACACATTTACACCATTACATTTACACACATTTACACATTACATGGGGCAGTGCTGGCCTAGCGGTTAAGGAAGCGGCCTCGTAATCAGAAGGTTGCCGGTTCGAATCCCGATCCGCCAAGGTGCCACTGAGGTGCCAATGAGCAAAACACCGTCCCCACACACTGCTCCCCGGGCGCTGGTCATGGCTGCCCACTGCTCACTCAGGGTGATGGGTTAAATGCAGAGGACAAATTTCACTGTGCACCGTGTGCTGTGGTGCTGTGTATCACATGTGACAATCACTTCACTTTCTTCTTTCTTCTTCTACCTCCAAGTCAATGCCTTTTTTTTTCGACCTCTGCCCTGGAATGATCTTCACTGCCAGATTCCTTTTTTGACAATAGATTCACAAGTTAAGAGACATCATCTTGATTGGTGTGAAGAGTTCATTGCTAATAGCACCAACTTTAAGTACAGGCCTTAGGAACACGGCCTGGACACAATTTACAGAATATAAAAGTACAGTCACACGCTCACAATTGGCTAATGTGTATCCCACACAGCAATTTCAGTTTTATTTTAAGGTTGACATTTATAATTTCTAAGATGATTTTAGTGGTATTTTATGTTAAACACTAGGATAATTGGGGGGCGCTGCTGAGCGTGTTATGGAGTAGACGCATTAGTGTGGAGCTCCGCCGAGCGTGATTTTAAATTGTATAATTTTAGCATTTTTCATTGGTGAACCGTCGGTTTTGCTTTGGTCAGAAAGGAATCTACACACATATAACCCGGAAAAATGGCTGGTAAATCGACCAGAGGAAAGCAAACTACTCTTCAGACTACGAGGCCTGCGGCGCCCACCTCTGACCTCGGGCTCGCCTGTTTCAGGGCCGCGTTGAAGATTCTGGAACGGGCGCAGCCGCGTTAGCAATTAACGTTGAGTCTTTTAAAGCTGAACTTCTGTCCGCGCTGCGAGTGGATCTGGTCGATGCCTTAAAAACCGAGGGTCCGGGCGGTGTTGGAGAGTGAGCTGGCTTCTATTAAATCGGACATAAGAGCGGTCCGGTCCGAGCTGAAGGAATACAGGGAGACTGTTTACTACGGAGCTGTCCGGACTCAGCGTTAAAGTGAACAACGTGGAAGAAAGCCTCTCGACATGCACTGACGATATTACACATCTGCAGAAAGAAGTAGGTCGCCTTACAACACTGACTGAAATGTTGCAGAATAAGTGCGATGACGCGGAGGAACAACGTCAGAATAATAGGAGTTCCTGAGGCTCAGATCTGCTCCACAACTTTCGTCTCGTCACTACTTCAGCAGGCTTTTGAGTTGAAAGAAGCGCCACTGCTGGACAGGGCGCACCGATCTTTTCTTCCGGGGCCCAGGCAGGGGAATCCACCCGCGTCATTGTGGCCCGCTTCCACTACTACCAGGACTGTGAAAATATCCTGCGTCTTGCCAAAGAGAAGCATCGAATACAGATAAACGACATGTCCATCTCGGTCTTCCCAGACTTCACGGCTAAAGTAGCTGAGGCTCGGGCTGCATTTAATGACATCAGAAGGCAGCTCCGCGGGATGGAGGGGGTGAAGTTCGGCATCCTGTATCCTGCTCGACTCAGAATCACCCATCTGAATACAGAGAAAACTTTTTCCTCTCCAGAGGAGGCCCGAGCCTTCATCTCTCAACGCTTTGAGGGACATCCAGGTGGTGAATGACTTTTCTTTTCGCCTGTTTTGAATAAGTAATTCAGCTGATCCTGTAAGGTATTTATCTTATACATATAGGAAGTACATTATTCCCTATTTAGGTATTTTCTATAAAACTGGTCTGATTCATGATTGACAAAATTCTGGTTAAAATATCACAGTTTCAGTACATGTTCAATTTTAGTTGATTTATTGGTGTGCTCAGTTATTACTGCTTACTGACTGTTTATTGTTATTGATGGCGTTACCATAATTGGCATAATTTTTTTTTTATTTTGCTGTTACTGCTTGGCGGTGCTTATTAGAGCGTGCTAGTTCACCCTGAGCACTGTTGTGCTATGTTTATTGCTCACTAGGAGTGTTGATGCGGTCCCCTGCTTTATGGGAGGCCAGCATAGGTTTTGGGGTTTGAAGTTTGCTCAGAATTCCTTTCTTTTTTTTAGCATTATTTTTTTATTTATTTACTTTCTTTTCTCCCTCCCCTTCTCCTTCTCAGTGTGTGGGACTGCTTAGGCTATCTACGATATGGCTGGTCTTAACAGGTCAGGGCCGGGCTCACTGCGTTTTGTAAACTGGAATATTAAAGGGTTGCACCACCCAATAAAACGTTGCAGAATTTTTTCCCATCTGAAAGCCCTGGCCCCTGAGGGTATATTTCTACAGGAGACTCATCTTCGAGTTAATTAACACTCAAATTAAAGAGAGGCTGGGTAGATCACATCGTCCACTCTGAATTTGGGGACAGATCAAGAAGCGCAGCGATATTGATAAGAAAGGGGGGTTCCGTTTGTAAATGAGTCTGTAATATCAGATACCAAAGGCAGGTTTTGTCATAGTTATAGGGAAGCTGTGTGGACTTAATGTAGTTTTAGCAAATGTCTACGGCGCCAACTGGGATGACCCACAGTTCTTTTGCACCTTTTTTGCTAAGCTCCCACACCTAGACACATATCACTTAATTCTGGGGGGGGACTTCAACCTGGTCCTGCAGCCAAATCTAGACAGATCGAATCCCACACTGTCCAAGATTGTGTCCAAGCCTGCATCAGCTGTTTTGTCATTTATGGAATCCTACAAATTGTTTGACCCCCGGAGGTATACTAACCCCACCTCCCAGCAATATTCATTTTTCTCACCTGTCCATCATTCATACTCAAGAATAGACATTTTTTTGATTGATAGTAGGTTTCTCTCTTGCGTCACAAATAGTCAATACCATCCTATCGTGATCTCGGATCACTCCCCTGTGCAACTCGATATGTGCTTTCCTAGCAACATCGCAACTCGTCAAATGTGGCGCCTCGACCCTTTACTGCTTTCTCATAAATCATTTCGAGACCATATTTTGAAGCAAATTGACCTTTTTCTTGATGTTAACCTCACGCCTGGTATGTCCTTAGGGAGGCTCTTAGAGCATTTCTTAGGGGACAAATAAATTCATATACAGCCCATGTGAGGAAAATGCATAATCGCCAGCTAGTAGACCTGTCCAAAAAAATTCTGGAAATAGACAAAAAATGTGTTGGTTCCTCTAATCCAGAGTTGTACAAGGACAAGCTGCTTTTGCAAGCAGAATTTAACAATCTTTCTATTGCTGAGAAATAAAGGCTGCTTTTGAAGACTAGATGCACATATTATGAACACAGTGATAAATTCGGCAGGTTATTATCTCATCAGCTTAAGCAAATTCAGGCTAGCCACACAATATCTGAGATCCATACGACGCATGGCACTGTATCAAACCAGCCAACAGCCATAAATGAACAATTCAAGGAATATTATACAAAACTATACACTTCTCAGGTGGTAGTAGCCTAGTGGGTAACACACTCGCCTATGAACCAGAAGACTTGGGTTCGAATCCCGCTTACCACCATTGTGTCCCTGAGCAAGACACTTAACCCTAAGTTGCTCCAGGGAGACTGTCCCTGTAACTACTGATTGTAAGTCGCTCTGGATAAGGGCGTCTGATAAATGCTGTAAATGTAAATGTAAAATGTAAATGTAAAAATGTAAATGTAGGTCCATGTCAGTCCATCTGAAATACATACATTTCTTGATCAGTTAGAAATTCCTAAGATTACCTGTGAAGACCGGTCACGTTTAGACCTTGGAATATCTTGCAAAGATATAACACAAGCTATAAATTCCATGCAAAATGGTAAATCTCCTGGCCCCAGTTGGTTTCCCAATTGAGTTTTATAAAGTTTTTTCAGCCAAGCTGACCCCTCTTTTAAATAAGTTTTCGAGGAAATTCTCTCCCAAAAGAAACTGCCCTGTACAATGACCCAGGCAGTCATAGTGGTTTTACTAAAAAAGATAAGGACCCACGTAAATGTGGTTCATACCGGCCAATAAATCTCCTTCCATGTGATTATAAAATTCTTCAAAGGTCCTGTCCTGCCGCCTGGATTCAGTGATACCTAAAATAATTGACTTGGACCAAACAGGTTTTATACCAGGCAGGCAATCATTCTTTAATTTGCGCCGTTTGTTCAATATATTATATTCTTCACACTCTACTGTCCAGCCTGAAATCGTTATCTCTTTAGATGCCGAAAAGGCGTTTGACCGGGTTGAGTGGGACTATTTATTCGAGGTCTTGGAAAGATTTGGTTTTGGTCCGACATTTATATCTTGGGTTAAAATTATGTATAATTCACCACTGGCCTCTGTATGAACTAACTCTGTAATATCAGATTATTTCCCTTTGCATCGTGGTACAAGACAGGGTTGCTGTCTGTCACCTTTCCTTTTTGACTTATCTATAGAGCCTTTGGCGATTGCCCTTAGGAAAGAGGAGAGGATTACAAGTGTAACCAGGTTCAATAAAACTCATAAGGTGTCACTTTATGCAGATGACCTTCTAATATATTTGTCTAACCCTTTAGAATCTATACCAGTCCTCATGGAACTATTACAATCATATAGTTTTATTTCAGGCTATAAACTGAATTTTTCTAAAAGCACCGTTTTGCAGGTTAATCAGCTAGCACTGTCACTGGATCTTAGTTCTTCTCCATTTAAGCAGGCTGTGGAATTTACTTATCTGGCAATTAATGTCCCCCGTTCTTATAAGGACCTTTATGCGCGAAATTTTAAAACTCTACTTGAGCGTACAAAAAACGATTTCTCACAAAGGTCTTCATTGCCCATTTCTTGGCTGGAAGAGTGAATACTATTAAGATGGTAGTCCTACCACGCTTTCTGTATTTATTCCAAATGATTGTCCTACCCAGGTCTATCTTCAAGGAGTTAGGTTCTTTGATTTCTTCATTTCTGTGGAATAAATCTGTCCCGCGGATGAGGAATATTTTCCTTGAAATGCCTAAAGCAGCAGGTGGTATGGGTTTGCCAAACTTCATGTATTACTATTGGGCAGCAAACATAAGTAAATTAATATACTGGATCTTTGCGTGACGTGATAATCCTGGCCCTGCTTGGGCAGACATGGAATTGCGAGGTGATTCAGGGCTTTGTCCTATTTCCTTAATGAGCGCTCCTATATCTATGCAGAGGTTTTCACGCCTCCTTAATCCTGTAGTAAAACACTCACTTAAGATTTGGCTCCAGTTTAGGAAACATTTTCGTATAAAGCAACTAAGCTTATTTTCACCCCTTTTGAATAACCATCTTTTCTTACAGTCCCAAACGGATGCAGCCTTTCAAACCTGGCACAACAATGGTTTGATCTTTATCAAAGACCTTTTCGCTGAAGGAACGTTTATGACATTCGAATTATTGCAAAAAAGTTACAATATTCCCAAATGTCATTTCTATAGATTCCTACAGATTAGAAGTTTTGTGAGCAAACACTTTAGATCTTTAAATTCACCATCTAAAAATGCTGCAGATGAAATTCTTGCTCTGGACCCCTTTATGAGAGGCAATATATCAAAATTATATACACTGATCCAGAACATTTATTCACCCTCATGGGAGAAAACTAAAGTGGCATGGGAACAGGATCTTAACATTGTAGTTACGGGTGAGAGCTGGCAACAGTGCCTAGAAGCTACTTATACCTCCTCGGTCTGTATCAGACAATGTTTGATCCAGTTTAAAGTACTACATCGCCTACACTACTCATTAGATAAACTAGCAAAAATGTTTCCTAATACCAGCTCGGAGTGCCTACGATGTCACCAAGGGCCAGCTACTTTAGGCCACATGTTCTGGAACTGCCAGTCATTGTCCAACTTCTGGGAAAATATTTGCATAGTCTTGTCATCTTTATGTAATAGAACGATTGAACCTACACCATACATTTCTATTTTTGGGATTCCCCCTCCAGATATAATTCTTACGAAATCTCAGGCCAAGGTGGTAGCTTTCGCCTCATTAATGGCCAGAAGACTTATTCTTCTGTTGTGGAAATCAGACAAGCCCCCCTCTTTCAATAGTTGGATTAAGGAAATGCTCTCCATGTTGCAGTTGGAAAAACTGCGATGCAATCAAGCTAATCGTCAGGAAAAGCTCAAGGAGATATGGTCACCATTTATTGATTATGTTAAATCATCCAGTTAAAGTCCAGCATAGACATTATTTCTTAACACTGAGAGGAGACAGCTTCCCTTCCCTTCCCCCTTTTTTCTTATTTTTTTTTTTTTTTCTGTTTTGTTTTGTTTTTTTGTTTTGTTTATTATTATTATTTATTTATTTCCCTTCTTGCTGTTTGATGGGTGGGTCTGAGGGCGGGGTTGGATATTGGTCAACAGCTGTTATTTGATTGTTGTTGAAAATTTGAAAATCACAAATAAAGCATTAAAAAAAAAAAAAACACTAGGATAATTTTTGAGACTCATCTAAAGACAGGTAATTTAATCAGAATGTTCAAAAGAGAAAATGAATAAAAAGTGATACATCATGCAATGTGAAGTGAGCATGTGAATGTCCTGTAAGTGTGAACACTAGATCAACAGAACATGATCTAGCATGCACTTAACCTGGAACAACGAACAAGTTCCAGCATTTATCAGACGGCCTTATCCAGAGTGCTTTACAGTCAGTAGTGACAGGGACAGTCCCCCAGTAGCAGCTCAGGGTTAAGTATTGTTAATATTCCGTATTGACTTTGAGATTGACTAATTCATCACTAACTCACTCTTCTACTTTCTCTATCCTTCACCATCCACTCCACTGTGGAGGACAGAGGATGAAGGTGGACGCTGTAATACAGCTGGACCTAGATGTGACATAGTCACCGAATTCCACACGTCACATGCCACAAAATATATGTCGGTTTGTGATTTACTTCTTTACCTGCTATAACTGATCTATGTGACGATTTTAGGCCAAATGTGTTAAGTCCTTTGTGCACTAGGCCAGTAATATTTTCATCTGCTGGTTTTCACTACTTTAATTTAAATACAATTATGTTCATTTTTTTTTTTTCATCATCTAACCTTTGGTTTTCCACATGGTGAAAGATAACACACATTTAAAGATTCAAACATTTTATTTTTTCTTATTTAGATGTCATTTCTTCCACAAATAGGCATTAAAGCATCGGGTCTAGACGATGTCTCCTCTTCCTCCTTCAAAACCTGTGCTGACCAGCTGGCTCCAGGTTTCACTCACTGACTGTGAGTACCGGGGCTCCTCAGGGACATGTCTTCTCCCCACAATTTTCCAGGACCGTCTAAAAGAACCGCTGAAATGGGTGGGCCAGAGGGACATAAAATCAGGCAAGTGATCAATATTATTAGCATTAACAGCTGGTTTTATAAAGCAATCACCTGCTGGGGGTGTCTGTGTAGTTCAATAGCAGCGTAAAAGAATTTCACAGATACAGGAGATGGTATGAATATTTGTTGAAGGTAAATCACGCTAGATTAGGGAATAGCCTCATGTAATGCATATAAGCAGTAAGTGATTAAACATGTATTAAACATTTAGACACTAGATAAGCAGCCATTCTGAAAACAGACTCCACAGGGAGTTGAACCCCGCCCTGATCCTGAAGGTCAGGTGTGCCACCACCGGAGCCTTTTTTTTGGCTTTAATTTTTTGCTACTACTGTTAATTATTAAACTGTTTAAGGAACTACAGGTTAAATTAGTGCCAATTTATGTCCAATTCATCTCCAATTGGCCTAGTTGTTTTGTGGGGGAAACCGGAGAACCCGGAGAAAACCCACGCTGACGCGGGGAGATACATGCAAATGTGCAAATCTCCACACAGAAGGGACCGAAACTCAGATCTCCTTGCTGTGAGACAAGGTGCTAACCACAATGTCACCGTGCCGCCCGTCACTAAATACTTACCTTCATACTTACCTTCATGCTTACCTGTACTAGTGATCACTATTGGTGCCGCTAGTGCTACTAATAGTGATACTAGTAAGGTGGAGGGAGGAGGCACATCTCAAAATCCATGTCCCAGATGACAGGAATGTTGTTCAGCTCCTCCAAAAAATCCTCCAGACTGGCTTCTTGTTGGGGTCCCTGTGGACTGTCTGCTGCTGGGTGGCTGGTCATCATTTCCTCCTTCGTCTGGTCCTGAAGAATCCAGCGGTCCTCGTTGCTCTCAAACTCCATGGATGATGTGCTGGTGGAGGGCTTGTAAGCGCTGGTGATACTGGGCAGAGGTGTGGCAGGACCATCCTGTACCTGCGGCCTGCTCCATGGAGGCAGGAAGCCCATCTCCACAGCCAGGTCCCAGATTCCAGGAACAAAGCTCAGCTCGTCCACCACATTATCTGGAAAAACAACCTCCTGAGTGTCTTCCTGGTGGGGTGGCTGTGGAGTAGCCTGCAGCTGCTGCATACAGGGAATGCTCCACAGCAGAGCTGGAGGGGAGTTAGTGTTGCTCACACATGCCCACGGTATACCTGAGAAGTGCAGTGACATGAATACATTGAGATATTTGGTGATAATTTACTGACTTTGATAACTTACAATGGACCATATCTGGATACACAAAACTGGATACACAAATACTGAATTTACAGTGAGCTGCACCTGTGGGTTTTTTTTCTGATTGATCTTGAGTTATGAATTATGAGGAAAGCAGTATAATACCGAAGAGAAAATACAGTATTATGTGGAGTTTCTTAATGTCTTACCAGTGTGAAGAATGTGAGTTGGTATTTTTGGCAGGATCCTGCGAGGTGGTCTTCTGGTGACTGGTGGCTCCTTGGTCTTTTTCCGAGGGCGGCCCATCCTTCACCTGGAAAAATCTCTCTCTCTGTTCTAAAAAAGAAAACTGTGCAGGTAATAAATTATGCTAACCTAAGTTATACTAAGCTAAGTTTTGCTACGCTAAATTATGCTAAGCTAATCTGTCAACCATAAGCTAAAATTAAGAAACTACAAAATAAATAATAAGTCTAAATAGAAACACTAACTAATAACAGTGCTAAAACAGTAAAAGAAGTTAGCCTTTAAAAAGGCTTTTGGTGTGAAAAGTTGAATTTTTTGTCTGAAGAAAGCAGGAGTAATAAAAATACAACTGGCTCCTTCAGTGTTGCCTAGCGACTGTATGTTGTAAACATATGTTCACATGTAACAGCACTGAGAAGCCAATCAGGAGCCACATATTAAAGCAGAAACATTTTCTCTATTCATATTTGAACCTTTGCATATTAGAACTGAAAATCTCTTTCTGGTCAAAATACGTGTTTGATATATTTTTGAATAGCCAAATTATTTACATTTACTGTCCAAATGAATAAAATTTAGCAACATTTAGCAACTGAATTTTATTTAGTTAAATTATTTTATTTTATTTTACTGTTTACTAATACTGCTAGAGGTTGCATAGAGGTTCATTCTTGAAGAATATATTTTAAAATATATACTTTCAATGTTCAAGAGAGGAAAAGTACAACTTCAAGCATTCCTAATTGCAATGATTTCTTATGTCCAAAAGATCTCACTCAATCATTTACAAGGTCTACTGATGTTTACTTAGACGTCAGTAGATTTATTTCTGTTTATTTAATATGGTGGCAACATTCACTCCTTTAAAACAATTGCGTTTTAATAAGTGGAAATTATGAATTCAAATCAAATCAATCTTCAGAAAGGTCAGCGACTGTGTCAAGTGCTGGAACATCTACTCGTCATGGAGCGGGTGGAACGCGGGGAAAAATGATTCACGAAGAGGTTTCAGGTGTAGCTTATTTAACTTTTTAAAATGTATAGGCTGTTTAACCAAAGGCCAATGTTTACACTGTAAAAAGGTTTTGTTATTTTGTCACTCAATAACCAGAACAGTATTTTTCACTTACAGATAAATTTTGCACTTTTGCTGAATTTACCAGTGTGTTACTGTCTCATTACCGAACATTTGCAGTGATTGATTGCCCCAGTAATGGGTACACAACACAGTATTTATGCACATCAGGCAACAATTACTTTTATGTTAACAGATTGGATGAATGTGAAATAGCCTGTGGGATGTGGAAGTTGAGGGCAAACCTAAAACCTGCCTTAATAAAGCACAGGTATAACCATCATACTTATATACGTTCTTTATCTAATTATACTACGTCTATGTTACTAGACATGATTACTTGCAAAAGATTTAGGTATAGACACTGGGGGGGGTTCTAAATGCACTATTTATATATCTTAAAGAAGTCTGTGTAGTGTACTGCATTTATTTGATTAGTTAATTTTTTTTTTTAAAGGACAAGACTTTCTCATTACAGTCTCATACAGACACTGAAGGATAAGCCACTAACACAGTGCATGGTGACTTGTATGTTCTGTGGCCAGAATTCCATGATGAACCATGTTGACCATGTTGATGTCTGTGAAACGTAAGTAACCATCTGATAATCTACCATGTACAAACTACAGTGGTGATGTGGCTGCTTCATTCATCTCTATACTTTTACTTACAGTGCTCGTCCAGCATCTCAGGCCTCTGCTTCATCTTCACCCTCCACCCATCCAGCATCTCTGACCAAAATCAAATCTAATCAAATCTTATATACACACATTATAAACATTAATGATTGCTAAGATAATACAGGTACACATAAAATAGTACAATAGTGATGTGCTAGATGGTCCTAGTCTACACGGTCTCCAGAGTACCAGCAGCTCAGCTTTATGTCTCTATGCAGATTAGTCACCATCCTGAATGTGTCCAGTGATGGTGGTGTCATCTTCAAACTTCAGGAGTTTTCGGGGGTTGTTGTCTCTGGGGTGGGGTGGGTGACATGTATAAATATGAATTATTAGAATTTATGGTCATATGCCAGGGGTCTGTTGTCTGTAGTTGGTAATGTCTCTCCACACTGACGCCGGGTTGTTGACCAAAAACTATTCATTCCACTTCTCAGAGTAGCTTCTTCTGATTTCCCTGGTCAGTGTGTGTTTTATTGATCCAATGTTTTTACCATGGTATTAAACACTCAATGACCTTGATGTTATGGACATTGTTACACTTGTAAGTGCAAATGTAGAATATATTTATAGATATTTCATATTCAGTCAACAGAATTCAACACAAGTTGTACAGTTATATCATCATTTTTTATATCTTGTCTGTGTTTAAATGCATATGTATCTAAGTGTTTTTATGTCTTTTTTATGTCTTTTAGGCATGATCAGTTTTGCATGTTTACTGTGATTTCACAGCTTGAAAAGAACAACGACTTAACTGCTGAACGAGACCAAGTTAACCACTTGCCGATCAGTTGGGACCTTCCCATGATGACAGTGTCCAACAGACGGTGTTTGGCTGAAAAAAGGTTCCTCATGTAGAATGTAATTGACATATATTATGTGCGCTTATTCAGCTGCTCAGAATGTGCAGCTAAATGTTATCCATGTCTGGTGCCATCTTGTTTCTACAAGATGTGAAAGGCAGGTGGCACAGATAAGAACTGGGTTGAAAGACACTGGGGTCCTAAGGATGTTAAAGGAACGGCCTGATTTGGTAACAATGCTTTTCCCCTCACTGTTCTTGACACACAGTTGAGATTTATGACATTTCGGTTGAGACCTTTATCAGAATTCTACATTGTATTTAGCATTTACAACTCTTTTATGCTTTTACTGCTATTTTAGATTCAGTGTATTCATTGGTGTTATGTACTTTCAGTCTTAAGTCATTCATAAATTGAGTTTCAAAAGATTCTGTGTGTGATTTTGTGCTCTATTAGAGTTGACTGTATTAGACAATATGCATTACTTAATTCCTGACATCCTATTTGTACTTCAGGCAGCCTAAAGGAATGTTAGTCTGGGAATAGGTATTCCAGTTGTTCTACTGTTGAGTTGTAAACTTCCTGTGCTTCACTCATAGAAACATCATGATTGGGCAGTCTTGCAAGCTCCTCTGGCGTAAGCTGACGGGTTAACTTGACATCAGGGACTTCAATTCCAGCCACATCTGCCAAGTCTAAAAAGCTCATCAACCTAAAAATAATTCTGCATCTCGATTCTGCATCATCACAGAGATGTTTCATGGTAAACACATCTAGCACATATGATAGATCACATTAGATCACACTAGCACAATCATTCTAAAGTCACAAGGACCTCTGGGTAGGGCCCCACAAACACACCCAAACACACCTTAATGAAATATATATATTTGCGTGTGGCAAGAGTATGTGGGGGAAAGAATGCGGTTCTCTTCTGAATTCAGCTGGTATGGTGACTGGCTATTTTCGCATCTCAGGTAATGGAAGTTCCGTTCTTCTTGGAACCTGCTGAGATGAGTCTGAAGCAATGCTAAGAAAACCCAGCAATACCTTAAACTAAACAATACTAATACTTAGTGGTAGCAGCAATATTTGATTCATTCTTCCAGCTTAAAAAATATACAGCATGTACAAAAATAGCTGATTAGAGCTGATATTATCAGTGTAAAAAGATACTGTAAACTGGTCGACCACTTTTGTTGTTTTCCATGTACTCTTCTAAAGCAAAAGATTTGCAATTTAGTCATTTGTTATTCAAAAATTAATAAAGGTGTTTAGGGGTTTAATACAGATTACACACGAGACAAGGGAACATAAACATGCACAATGACTGCGAACAGACACAAACAGGATAGCTTTATACAATTATATAAATAGACACCAGGTGAACACGATCAGGGAACATTACACGAGAATAACATGAATCTCCGGTCCGGACTGCGGATTCGGAGTAACCCCTGCCGGTCCGGATCATGACAAAAGGATTGCATCAGCACTTTGGACATTGAATTGCCATTTGCAAAATGAATTTCCTTTTGAATAAATATGTAGAAAACCCATGGCAAAACAGAATGCAATTGAGTGAATTGTTATTATATTTTTTATTAAAAAACCTTGAAATGATCTAAAGATTACATCAGTTTACATGCACTAATTGAATATTGCATTGGCAATTGCCCATTGAACTTACATTTCAATAGTTGTGCTTAAAACCGTCCATATTAAACTGGTTTTCTGATCATGACAGTGAGTGTACTGCAGAAGGCAAAATGGTCTAATGTGGTACTGGCAAGGTGTACCTAATAAAATGGCCGGTGAGTGTATAATGTCACTAAATATAAATGTATATATTTTTAATAATATTCAATATTATTAATATAATATTATTAATATAACAGCAATATTCAAGCTGGGGATCGTCATCATACATCATAGTTATATATACATATTTCACACGTGAAAAGCAGTAGCGCCTGTATTTCTCTCTTGTGGGAGTTTACTCACAAATTTCCGAGGGCAGAACGAAAATTGATTGGTTCAGAGAGAGAACCAATCAAATCGTAGAGGAGGCGGGTCTAACGAAAGTGATGGGGCAGGTGGGAGTTTAAAAAATAAATGTCTCTGTGGCAGGATCCGTGAATGGATTTTTCACTGCGCTTAGTACAAAAGTAAGATTATTTAAAATGTATTTGATGTACAGGCTTTACTTTGAGAAATTGGTTTAAGGCTTTGAGCATTATTGTTTTGCTTAAAGCAGGTTAGCATTCACTTTGCATTAGCTATTAGCTAGCATTATTAGTAAACCAACCACGAAAATTCTGATGAAATGCTGATTGCATGTGATGCATGACTCATATTTGCCTATTTATAACCAATTATGAAAATCAAAGTTTGCTGTAAAAACGGAGATATTATGTTTTTCATTTTGCCTGCAGCCATCACTTCAGGTCAGGTTTGGTATTTGAAATGGCTTTTTTGCTACATTATTATGATCTCTTATTAGTGGTGTAGGGTTTTGAAGGTCTGTGGAAGACTGTTTGTAGCAGTAGTTAATATTAGTAATGTAGGGCAAAGCTGTGCTGTCAGCATTATTACTGCTGGTGGTTCAGATTAGTTATACAGTAAAGTTATTGCCCTCGTATAAAGAAGGTTAAAGATCCTGGGGTGACACACAATAGAAATGTTCTGTATGTTGCGCTATGAACAATGATAAGTAACTGTACATAACAGAAGCATTAAGGGGCATACTTTTAAGAAGTGTGTGAGGTGATAATGGTTGATTTGGAGGGATGTCAGGAGATCAAAAGAAGGACAGCTTTGGGAACCAAGGTGATTTTCCTCCTCTGTGTTTTCCAGTCAGCAACATCGGAGTCTGCGTTTGAAGGGGAGCCTGACAGCGTTCTTTTGCCGGTTTGTGTGCTGCGTGCTGGTGGAATGGAACCAGCAGATGATTGAGAATGATACGACACTCTCTAGGAAGGAATAGTAAAAAGTCCGTAAAATTTCTTTCCTGACTAAAAAGGATATGAGCTGCCTGGTGACACTTTCTGAGAATCTCCTCTGTGTTGGAGGAGAACTTCAGCAGGGGATCGAAGATGATGCCCAAGTATTTATAATCCTCAACTAGCTCTACTGGCTTCCTGTGGATGGAGGTAACTGCTGCAGCCAGGTCCCCCTGCTTGGTGGTGAAGATCACCACCATCTCCTTGGTTTTACTGATGTCCAGTTCCAGACATGAGGTGTCACACCAGTCCAGAAACTCATGCAGAAGCAGACCATGGTTGTGTGAGGGGCCTGACAGTCTGGAGGACTGTGTCCTTGGCGTCCTTCACCGGGTGTCTGTGCCTGCAGTCATCTGTATATAAGATGAGGAGCAGAGGAGAGTGCCGACCAGGTGGCGGTATAACAGATGGCGGTATAACAGAGGTCAGAGAGAGTTTTGTTAAGCAGTACTCTCTGTGATCTGTTGGTCAGAAAGTCCAATATCCACAGGATTGTCTCGTTGTCCAGATGAAAGTTGGAGGAAAGTTTATTAGCCAGGATGTGGGGGTGCAGGGTGTTGAAAGCTGAGGACAAGTCAGCAAATAAGAGTCTTAGTGAAGAAATAGATTTATGTATACAAAGAAATTAGATCATTGATTTTCAGTTGTCAGATATAAATATATTTTTTATGTATTAATTATTTAAATTCTGGTTATTCATATATATGCACATATCAATACTGAAGACATGATCCTTACTAGAGCTTAATACTTTCAATGTCTGTTGCAAAAAGGTTCATTGTCCACTTTGTCCACCAACACTATTTAAACATGCACTACTTGTCCATCTTAAAAATTGAAGGTTATGTTTTATTACTTTTTAACAGCAATGTACACTTAGATAACTAACTTTACCAACTTTTCCTGTTTCACTGCTCAAAGGATCCAAAATATGCAGATGCAACCTCAAGTGCAGAACCCAGAGACGTTTCCCATGATATTAGAAGACAATGCTGTGAAGGGACAACATGGTAGACCGTATACGGTAGACTATAGACCAACTCCTGATGCTCTGCAGGCATCATGGAAGCGCTTACAAACTGTTGAGAATTTGCCTGCTAATGTTTACTTTATTACAGTGTAATACAATTTAAATTTGGTACAATACATTAATGTTGATGTCCTGTGATTCTTGTTGGCTGGAACAGGTCATCAGCCAGGAGAGAGACATCCGCGCCGGAGACAGAATACAGGAAGCAGCGAGAGGTCAGTACACCACCCGACATCCCCAGACCAGGAAAGAGGTGCACTGGTCCGAATCTTGGACTCACCCAATCAGTTCCTCCACTCTTGTCTGTCCCCTTGCAGATCAGCGATATGTCATGCAGCAAAGTCCTCAGTTCAGGCTGCACTCTTTCCCTCCTCTCTTCCGCTATGTGGAGCAAAGTGAGGAAACTCGGGGTGCGCTGGTAGCAGTGGGGTCAGTGAAGATGGACTGCTGTTTAAATGGAGTAACCTTAAAGATGCAGTTTTTTTATTCTGGATGACATTAATCGTCCATTTCAATGTTTTTGTAAAATCTGGCGCATGGGAACGCACGCTCCTTGTTGCTGGTGGGAACGCAAAGGCGATGCAGCTAGACTGCTCTGCCCCGTCCATTTGAACGCACTTATTATAGGGAACCTGTTGTCCCCAGCATGCGGATTAACCTGAGGGAGGAAGATAAACGGCGCTTCTGAACCCAAGAAGAGCACAGCAGGAGGACCCGTCCCTGCTAGCCCTGTTGGATTGAGCAAGATACGCCGTTAAGTACAAAAAACCATATACAGATACAGTACCCACCTTAAAGTATCACTGACAATTTGCTATATTGAAGGACTCAGGCTCCTGTATAAAATACAACTGGAAGACAGAAATGTTGCAGATTGATGAGCTCTGGAGCCCTTTTTAATAGTCATATCCAAAATTAAACAGAGGAAACAATTTTTTTTTAACTTACTTGTGACTGTAGTTATTCATTCCAACTAATTACAGATGTTTTGGGACAGTTTTGAAAATATCACATCATATGTATATTCCCAATTTTTATGTTTATATTTTCCAATCAAAAGAACAACTTACAAAATAAACTGGCTAAACAAGAACAAAATGTATTGATTTGAAATTTGAAAAATAATAAAAGTAATACTAAAACGATATAAAATAACTATGTTAAATTCCAATAATCGCTGGGATAAATTAACTGTATCCACATTATTGTGTATCATGGCATTGCTTGAAGCAGTTTTTTTTTTGATGTGTGGCTCCTGGCACTTTCTGCAGTGTTTTCACCCTTTGATCACCTCATCTTGCAGTATCTCATCGCCGCTTGGCAGAGAGGTGGGGGTAGAAAAAATATGAAGTAAAATGTATTCATTTATTAGCCAGCAATTTCGATTATATAACTAATTTGAAATAAACAATGCTGTACTCAGCAAATAAACAAAGAACATCACACAATTAGAGGGAGAAAACATAAAAAATATATAACTGAAAAATATATGAAAAATATCGTAAAATAAATTATACAACAGAGAGTACATACCTTTCAGAAGAAGGGATCCGAAAATACCTCAACCTCTTCTGCACACAGGAGATCCTCTTCATCAGATGAAGATTGAACAGTACAAATAGCTGGACTGCTGTGTTGCACCAGAATGTCCAGCACCTCCTCAGTCGTAAAAAACTTGCTTCTTTGCTGCGCCATCATAGTTTGGTCTTCTTTCTGAATCTACAGAAACAGCGGCGCCTGTCTTGTGTTGTGGACTGTTTTGCCTGTAATTCTGTACAATACGTGCAGGCATATCTCACGATCGCATTGATCGATTTGAATAGTTTGTTTTAATCGTCTGAGCCTGTAGAATTGTGGGAGCATTTGTGGAAATAACACCATTCACCACACACCATACGTGCGGGCATGAAGGCTGTGTTACGGTATGTTACGTCCCTGGTCTAGGGTCAGGGACATAACAAATGGGACATAGGAGCAGCAACAACACTTATGGCTAACCGTTTATTACAAAGAAGGACATTGAAACAACAAAACACACAAAACAGGTCTGGGCAGTCTAAGTTATTCTTGTCTTCTGATCACAATCCTTCTTGCTTCACAGAGAGAGAGAGAGAGAGAGAGACACACAAACAGAACACACCCATACTCTGCCACGGGACGTCACAGGTAATGTCTTTGCCCTTTTTAGGCGTGCGGCAGGTGTGCGATTTTTACGCTGTGTATCGGGCTGCCGATTTATTTGGAATTTATTAATCGTCAGACATGGTCAAGCAGAGTTTTTTGGTAATATTTGTTCATGTGCGTGCTTTAAATGTGTGTTTTGTTTACGTAGTTTTGATATAAAATAATTTTTAAATAAATAAGTTTTTCCTTGATAAAATTGTGATAACCACATATATTCATTTCCTGTTTCTCTGTAGGATGATGAGTCTCAGCTTGTGGAGAAACTACAGCAGCAGATGCTGGATCAGGAAGAGGTACGTTTACACCCGCCCACTCCCCGACACACCCACCCACTCCCCGATATTCTTCAAGTCTTGTGTAAAAATCACCTACTTTCTGAAAATGCTGAGTGATTCTTGAGGTGATTATTTTATTTTTTTGCTTTTATATCAGTGTTAGTGTCCCCTAATACTGTATCTGAAGTCCCTTTGTGCAGAATTACAACCACTTTGATCCAGTCCAAAAATGAGATTTCTGTTTGAATGTCTGTAGCTTTCAAATGCTAATGAGGAGGAGAGAGGCGGGACGAGGAGGGGAGCGACCTATAGAAGTTGAGTGGACATTAGTGGAAATGACATCATCACACCATTCACCAATTACAATGTCTGGTGCAGACAGTTTTAATTCTATTCATTATTCTAAAATCACTGTTTTTACAGCCTTTTGCATGAAGTAACTAAACAAATACATTTGTGCTCATTTTCAGAGAGCAACTGCAATGATGACATAAGGGAACAAATTCCAGATCAGACTGTTTGAACTGCCGCTCTCTTCTTCATCATCTGGAAACGACTCTCTTGCTGCTCATTTTTCTGTTCCAGTAACAATCCTGAGTGTCGCAGATATGCTGGACAATCTAGGGATAAACTAAACATCTAGGTCACCATCCCACATGCCTCACATCCTCTTTGCATTGTGGTCTATCCATATCAGCTATGGCTCATGTTTTTCTTCAGCCAATTAACATTTATTTGTTCAATTTCAGGTTGACAATTTTTTTTGTGAAGTGATTGTCAATGTGAAACCACAGCACAGCACATGGTGACACAACAAAATGTGTCCTCTGCTTTTAACCATCACCCTTGGTGAGCGGTGGGCAGCCAGTAGTGCATGCCTGCAGGAAAGTTCCATTTGCACTGAGAGAGAAATTTGAGAAACAAACTTGCATGCATGGAAAGTTATTGAATGTTATAAAGGAAGATTGATGAACTGACTGATTGGGTGAGATCTCATACTGCAGAAGACAAATGATAAATTACAAATATGTTTGGATGCTAGAGATGCTGTGACGCTAGCTGTGATTTCTTATTTTTCCTCTCCGCTGCTCTTAGTTCCCTTCGACTGCTGTGCAACGTCTCAGATAGCCAGAGAGCAGGGGGAGAAGTTATTTTGGGTGTGGAAGAAAGAGGGCAGAGATGATCCATAGAAAGGAAAAGTGAGGAGAATGTTAGTGGCGGTTTCCAGGGGTAAGGAGCAGAACGAGTCAGAGATATGAAAGATGTGAAAGAGTGCAGGAAGGTGAGACCGAGTGAAGGTTATGTAGAATGAGTAATTAATGGTGGTCAGTCTTGGATCCGATAGGTAAAGTGAGGGTGAAGGACAGAATGTGGTGGTCAGAGATGTGAAGTGGAGTGGAAGAAAGGACGGTAGGTGGAGAGGGACGAATGAAGACCAGGTCCAGGTCCATTCCCTTTCCTCTTTTGTTGCTGTTGGCCCAGGATAAAGAGTGGAGATTAATGAGGCCCAATATATGGTGCGAGGCATGTAAGACATAAAATATCCGTACAGGTTGCATCAACAGAAAAAAATGCTCACATTCCCTTTAAATGTTAGTTACTTTTACCTGAGCATGCATGTCATACGAATATGTGAAGCGCTATAATAAAATTTCATACTGCATCACATGAACTAATATAAAGTTATTCCGTCAGGTGTTTGTTTTTTTTCTAGCAAACTCCATGCAGGATTTCATGTGTCTTGCTCCGAGGAGAGGCTTTTGTCGGGCCACTCTTCCATAAAGCACTGTATATGGAGAAGATCCGTAGAGAGGATCGTGAGGTCCTGGACGTAGCTGAGTTGGTCACTGTAACATGGATGAGATGCTGCTGCTGGGGTCTCTGCTGTCTCCCACAGTGAAAACCCTCAGGTCTAGCAGAACTACATGATGGACCTCCTCCCTCCTGCTGTAATCCAAGACAAGTTGACAAGTTAGGCCTTATCAGGGCTCTTAGTTTTTGTAACCTCAAAATCAATAGAAATCGAACGAGAATTGCTGGTGTCTTCCTCCTGTAAGTCGCTTTGGATAAAAGCGTCTGCAAAATAAAGTTAATTAAAGTAAAGTAATCCTCCACTTGACATAGGAACAGGATGATGCTGAGTTGATGTTAAAACTCACTGGCGTTTTAAACTCTTCAGCGTTTACAGCGGTGATCCCCTAATTCTTTATCCCCCTAATTACAGAATTTCAATAATCAACCAATGTCAGTATGTAACTTAATCGTTCAAATGTTACATGAAGCACCAGGTTCCGGAGAAACGTTATTTCCTTTCACTATGTACTGTCTTAACATGTATATAGCTGAAATGAGAATAAAGCTCAACTTCAACTTCAATGTAGTAGCATTCAGTGACATGTAAGTTCTGTATGTTACTTTATAGTTTTATTGTGGCGTCAGGATGATAAGACAGGAGACGCTTCAGTTGTCTTGAGGTCCGTAGATGGAGCCAACAGACAACTTTTACCCCCTGCTGCTGCACATCTATCCCACGATGTCCCGCTTCCAACACACACACACACACACACACACACACACACACACACACTAAAAGCAAATTCCCTTTACATACAAACCCGCAAGGCATGCTGGTCTCATTCACTTGGCCGACCCTTTTCAAATCATCCTGCTCTACACAGAACAAGCTGCGCTGTAAACAGCTGTGTACACACACAAACACACTCACACACACCCGGACAAACACATAAACACGTTGGCACACACACACACACACACACACACACTTGTAAAGCATCTCATAATACCAATGTCTGGTAATTTCTTTTAATCTTTTAGATGAAATAGTTTAAGTAATGAGAGGAGATTTGGAAATTTTCTGCTCTAATGTTTCACTTGATATTAAATTACCTTATACTTATAAATGTTCACCTAACCTGCATATGGTCTGAAATTTTTTCAGAAAACATATTTCACGTGACCACCTATCAAACTCCCATATCTGACCCAGGACTGTATGTAGAGGCATCAAGTTCAGGCTATATCCAGTGCCAGCAGAAATTAAGGAGCCCTGTGTAGGACTTTATCTTGTCTTCAGATCATCAAAAAGGACTATCTCTCAGAACATCCTCCATATTCTCAATGTCATACATCATTAGTGGGGAGCAAAATTCATAATAATCTGAATTGTTGTGAAGTTTTTTTTTTTTTGACAAAACATGCAAGTTCTCTGGTACATTTATACAGGGTGTCCACAAAACATCTATACAAATTAAAAAGTGTATTACAAGTAGCAATCAAATTGTAACTCGGACAGGTACTCAAGCAAAATGATGCACAGAGGTGTATCACCACAGGGTGGTGCCTGCTTGGCACGTGCAGAGTTATCTGAATACTTAAGACCGTTTTAAGACCATACTACCATATGAGTGTTTGAAAGTGAAGGTCATTGTGAAACGCAGCACAGCACACGATGACAGTGTATGGAGCAGTGTGTGAGGACGGTGCTTTGTTCAGTGGGACCACAGTGGAGTGAGACACCTAGTGGACATAAGAAGTCATTGCATTTAAGAATGCTTAAAGTTGTACTTTCCCTCTTTTGAGTAGATATTTTAAAATAGATATTTCAATCCATGAATCTATGAAACCTCTAATAGTTTTAGATCACAGTAAAACTAAATAAACGAAATAACATTGAGTGACTAAAGGTTTATTTCATTTATTTGAACATGTAAAATAAACATGTAAAATAAAGTGAAGTGATTGTCACATGTGATACACAGCAGCACAGCACACGGTGCACACAGTGAAACTTGTCCTCTGCATTTAACCCATCACCCTGAGTGAGCAGTGGGCAGCCATGACAGGCGCCCGGGGAGCAGTGTTTGGGGACGGTGCTTTGCTCAGTGGCACCTCAGTGGCACCTTGGCGGATCTGGATTCGAACCGGCAACCTTCTAATTACAGGGCCTCTTCTTTAACCGCTAGGCCACCACTGCCCCAAATGTTGAACATTTGTTTGCAAAAAAGATATACATTTTCAGTTCTGATGTGTAATTGTGCAAATGTGAATAAATAAAATATTTCTGCTTTAATATGTGGCTCCTGATTGGCTGCTCAGTGCTGTTACATGTGAAGGTATGTTTACAACATACAGTTGCTAGGCAACACCGAATGAGCCAGTTGTTATTTCATTACTCCTGCTTTCTTTAGACAACGAATAGAATTTTTTACCCCAAAAGCCTTTTTAAAGGCTAACTTCTTATACTTTTTTAGCATTGTTATTAATTAGTGTTACTGTTTAGACTTAAATTAACTTAATTTAGTCAGTAGTTTCTTCATTTTAGCTTCTGGTTGAGAGATTAGCTTAGCATAATTTAGCTTAGCATAACTTAGTTATAAAGAGATATTTTTCCAGGTGAAGGATGGGCCGCCCTCGGAAGGCCAAGGAACCACCAGTCGCCAGGAGGCCACCGCGCAAGATCCTGCCAAAAATACCAGCTCACATGCTTCACACTGGTAAGACATTAAGAAACTCCACATAATACTGTGTTTTCTCTTGACTATTCTACTGATTTCCTCATAATTCATAACTCAGGATCAATAAGAAAAACAAACAACAGGTGCAGCTCACTGTAAATCCTGTATTTGTGTATCCAGTAAACATATATGGTCCATTGTAAGGTATCAAAGTCAGTAACTTATCACCAAAAATCTCAATGTATTCATGTCAGTGTGTTTCTCAGGTATACCGTGGGCATGTGTGAGGGACACTAACTCCCCTCCAGCTCTGCTGTGGAGCATTCCCTGTATGCAGCAGCTGCAGGCTACTCCACAGCCACCCCAGCAGGAAGACACTCAGGAGGTTGTTCTTCCAGAAGACGTTGTGGACGAGCTGAGTTCTGTTCCTGGAATCTGGGACCTGGCTGTGGAGATGGGCATCTTGCTTCCATGGAGCAGGCCGCAGGTCCAGGATGGTCCTGCCTCCCCTCTGCCCGGTGTGGTCCCTGTCACCTCCGTCACCAGCGCTCATCAGCCCTCCACTAGCACATCATCCATGGAGTTTGAGAGCATCGAGGACCGCTGGATTCTTCAGGACCAGATGGAGGTAGAAATGATGACCAGCGACCCAGCAGCAGACAGTCCACAGGGACCCCAACAGGAAGCCAGTCTGGAGGACTTTGTGGAGGAGCTGAACAACATTCCTGTCATCTGGGACATGGATTTCGAGATGTCCCTCCTCCCTCCACCTTACTAGTACCACTATTAGTAGCACAGCAGCACCAATAGTGATCACTAGTACAGGTAAGCATGAAGGTAAGTATGAAGGTAAGTACTTAGTGACGGGCGGCACGGTGACATTGTGGTTAGCACCTTGTCTCACAGCAAGAAGATCTGAGTTTCGGTCCCTTCTGTGTGGAGATTTGCAAATTTGCATGTATCTCCCCGTGTCAGCGTGGGTTTTCTCCGGGTTCTCCGGTTTCCCCCACAAAACAACTAGGCCAATTGGAGATGAATTGGACACAAATTGGCACCAATTTAACCTGTAGTTCCTTAAACAGTTTAATAATTAACAGTAGAAGCAAAAAAAAAGCCAAATAAAAAGGCTCCAGTGGTGGCACTCTTGACCTTCAGGATCAGGGCGGGGTTCAACTCCCTGTGGAGTCTGTTTTCAGAATGGCTGCTTATCTAATGTCTAAATGTTTAAAAAAAAGCCTTGCTGTTTATTAAATGATCTAATCTTGCGTCCTTTAACTTCAGCAAAGATTCATACTGTCCTCTGTATCTGTGAAATTCTTTTACGTTGCTATTCAGCAGGTTGATGGATTATAAAACCAGCAGTTAACGCTAATAATGTTGATCACTTGCCTGATTTTATGTCCCCCTGGCCCACCCATTTCAGCAGTTCTGTAGGCGGTCCTGGGACATGTCCCTGAGGTGCGCCAGCCAGCTGGTCAGCACTAATTTTGAGGGAGAAAGAGGAGACCCCGTCTATTGAAAAAACAAGTATTCACTACATATAATGTGTGTTTTAATTTAAACCTGCTAAAAAATCTTAGCTGCCTGAGCACATGTTGAATTGTAGTTAAAGGTAGGGCATTTTTGGAAAACACCACTTTCAGAGTTCAATTAAGCAAAGCTGAAGAATTTTATGCATGAAAAAGCACATTCATTACTTTTGAAACATATATGTGTCAATAAATATATTCAGACAGATTTTACTTTAACTTTATATTTTGTGATATGAAGATGACAGAAGTTCCTCTCAGATACCACAAGGGAACACGTGTGACTCCAATGGCTCTCTAGTACACCCTGCATGGCTATATATCCCTCCACCAGATTGTGAAATCAGACTCCATACAAGTATTTCAAAGTGACTTTTGTGACTTCAAATCACAGATTGTACAGTCTGTGTAAAGTCAAAGATGACAGGAAGAAAGTATGAACCAGTGGTTGGATTTCTCAACAATTTGAGGAGAAAAAGAAGGAATCAAGGACTCACAGCTCCCATTCCGAACCAAAATGTCCACATGACCAATACTTCACACTGGCCAATAATGTTTGACAAGAAGGGAAGGTGCAGGGTTCCTGGGTGCACAGAAAAAAAACAAAAATGCAAAATACACCTTTTGTTTCACAGCACAGTAAAATGTATGTAAAACCATAACATATTATGCTCTACAAGTCTTGTAACAATGGAACAAATGGAATATTTGTATATCTACGGCCGCGGCCTGGAGTGTCTGTACGTGCTGATAGAGCAAGGCCACTTTAAACTGAAGGGCCTGCATGACCTGATCTTGACGCTGCTGCTGCACCTGCTGCTGTTGTAGATTTCAATAAGGAAGTTTGCCTTTTTACTTCTTTACCAAAGGAAAAGTACAGCAGGCATCTTTTAGGCGGTGGTGGCCTAGTGGTTAAGGAAGCAGCCCCATAATCAGAAGGTTGCTGGTTCAAATCTTGAACTGCTAAGGTGCCACTTAGGAGCCACTGAGCAAAGCACCGTCCCCACACACTTGCGCCTGTCATGGCTGCACACTTTGTGAGCGAACATCCTCTTCAGGGTTTTCATGTCCGCTGCCCCCTGCTGTCAAGGCCGGGCCGGGGGGCGCATTCACCGACATGGGGCTGGAGCTGAAAGCAGACTGTGGTTTGACGATACGTGCAGGCAGAGATTCGTGGAAACGAGGCAGGCGCAGAGGTGATCTGGAATAACTTCTGTTTGCCATGTTGGTGCTCGTGCAGCACGGCAGGTACGTGAAAGAGTTCAGTAGCAGGCAGCGGCACGCACCAGAAACAGGTGGAAAAGAGTAGCTGGTTACCGTGGTGATGTGCAGGCTGAGGTGTGCGCTGCAGCGAGGAGCCGGGCAGGAGATGAGGTAAGAAGGCGAGTTGTGGGGGTATTAGGTGCCACAGCTACAAATAGAAAAGTTTCATTGTTCTTTCTAGAGGCATTCATCCTCCATTCATATTTAATATTACTAAAAAAAAAACAATGTGGATGTCTTATTTCAGTATTAGGTGCCTTTTTTGTTAAGTACATAACTCCACATGTGTTCATTCATAGTGTTGATGCCTTCAGTGAGAATCTACCAATGTAAATGGTCATGAAGAAAACATTGAAAGAGAAGGTGTGTCCAAACGTTTGGCCTGTACTGTATGTGAAATTATGACTGGAATGTCTGGATTTCTCAACTTTAAATGTTAATCACAAAACATTTTTTGTTAATCACAAAACAATTTTTTATATCAGATTACAGTGTCCCTGAGCAAATCCTAGATTCTCATAAATCCAATATGTTGAACTCTTATACCACATATGCATGTGGTATGGCAGATTGAAAAAGCACTGACAAAACATCTCCATCAAGTGTCAGGACATCTTTGAACCTGTACCTGGACAAGATAAACTCATCAGAACTGTTGAAGACCAAGGGTTCATTCTGGGCAGAAGCAGCATCAAACAAAGACATATAGCTCATGCTTGTGCTCCCTTTCTGGGAAATGTATTTGGTTGTCTTAGTCAGCTTCTGCTGAATTTCCACAAAAATGAGTTCTTCATGAAGAGGATCGGTGATGAGGCTCAAGCAAACAGAATGATCTCCTGCATGAGATAAAGGAGCTTCTACATTATGTGGCAGCATTGCATGAGAAAGACAGTAAATAAATCCCCAGAAATCTGACTGAGATGTTCGCCCACTTCTTTATCATCCAGACCTGCATGAAGAACCAGAATTATGATGCCATTATCTTGAAATTTAAACAACGTCTGATTATATGAAGCAGACCTGAGAAAATATGGCATAGACGTCACTGCTGCATCGGTCTATGTGTGACAAAAACACAAGTTCAAGTGTAATGTTTAGGTGTGCGTTTTCATTAAGGTTTAAATGCATTATGTCTGTATAAGATGGAAGGACACTTGACACCACTTGAAAGGAGATGAAGGACACTTGAAAGGAAAGGAAGTAAAAACTGGGTGTCACAGGCAAATTTAATCTAGGTATGTGACTGGGATCCATGTACCAATGACCGCTGCTGACAGGGTGGCCTTGATAGTGGGCAAGCAGCTTTCGTAGGCCTCACAAAGAACATGGACCATGCGGTTCTTCAGGAGGTTCTTGGCCAGAATGCTCTGCAGACCTTTCAGGATGTCCACCCATTTTCTCGTTTCTGTCACACCCTCCGCCAGCACCAGCTGTGAAGCGGCCTTTGCTGGTGAACTCAGCAGAGATGGGGTCACCTGATACAGAAATGGCCACCTCTCCAGGCTGGGTGGGCGTCCCTTCTGGCGTTCCTTCTTTACTCCAGTGGGCTCTGGAATAAATAAACAGCATGAATTTATAAAAATGTTATTTTGCCTAGCAATTTTTAAAAGTTACTGACCATTTCTTTTCATGGATTTTAATGAAGAAAGCAAGAAGCATAATCCACCATGATTCATAACTTTTATGAAGAAGAATTTTCCAAGAATTATATTAATAATCAAATTATGATTTTTATCTTTCAGGGGAATACTGAAAACATTATCTTTTAAGGAGAAATCTGGAAGTTTGGGAAATAACCAATAATGAATGTCAATCCAGAAGGCCTTATTATAAATGCACTCCCAGAATAAACAATCTGTTGTTTCAAGAACAATTTAACAAAAAGAACAACTTGAGCTAAACTGACCTATCCTAGCCTTAGTGAGAGAGGTAAAGAAGAACCCAAAGATCACTGTGGCTGAGCTCCAGAGATGCAGTCAGGAGATGGGAGAAAGTTGTAGAAGGCAAGCATTACTGCAGCCTTCCACCAGTCGGAACTTTATGGCAGAGTGGCCTGACAGAAGCTACTCAGTGCAAGACTGCATGGAGTTTCCTAAAATGAGAAATAAGTTACTCTGGTTTGCCGAGACCAAGACACAACATTTTGGCCTTAAATCTAAGAGGTATGTGTGGAGAAAACCAGGCACTGTCCAATTCAGTCCCAACACTGAAGCATGGTGGTGGCAGCATCATGCTGCAGGGGAAGACGACTGGTTGCAATCAAGGGAAAGAGAAATGCAGCCAAGTACAGGGATATCCTGGACAAAAACCCTCTCCAGAGTGCTCAGAAACGCAGAATGCGCCTACGGTACTGCTCATCACCTGTCCAATACAGTCCCAACAGTGAAGCATGGTGGTAGCAGCATTCTAACAAGACAATGACCCTGAGCACAAAGCTACAATTACGAAGGAGTGGCTTCACAACAACTCTGTGCCTGTTCTTGAATGGTCCAGCCAGAGCCCTGACTTAAACCCAATTGAACATCTCTGGAGAGACTTAAAATTAGCTGTCCACCAACGTTTACCATCCAACCTGCCGGAACTGGAGAGGATCTGCAAGAAGGAATGGCAGAGGACCCGTACCCACTGTGTTCTGGCCAATGCATGTCTCGGTCTACACTCCTTCTGCAGTTCTCTGTAGCCCAGACACCTCATCAACCTCAGTCTTATCCTGAAGTCACAGATACACAGAGTGTACGAACCATCAGCTTGGTTAAAATTTCAAGTGAAAGTGAATTGATCGTTGAGCACAAATTCATTACATTACATTTACGGCATTTATCAGACGCCCTTAACCAGAGCGAATTACAATCAGTAGTTACAGGGACATTCACCCTGGAGACACTCAGGGTTAAGTGTCTTGCTTAGGGTCACAATGGTAGTAAGAGGGGTTTGAACCTCGGTCTTCTGGTTTATAGGCAAGTGTATTACCCACTAGGCTACTAACACCTTATTGTCATTGTGATACGTTGCAGCACAGCACATGGTGACACAACGAAACGCGTCCTCTGCTTTTAACCACTGACCATTAGCAGTGTGCAGCCATGACAGGCGCAAGTGTGTGGGGACGGTGCTTTGCTCAGTGACTCCTAAGTGGCACCTTAGCAGTTCAAGATTTGAACCAGCAACCTCCTTATTGAAAACTATTTCCTCGTTGCACAGACGTTCTTCAGGGTTCTTTGGTGGGTTCTCATCTCTCTTTGCTGCATTGTCCCTGTTCAGACAGTGCAGACTGGCGTTTCTCCAGTGCCGTAGTCTGGATAATCGTACTTAGATCGCCGTTCCTGGTGCAGCAGACATGAACAGCAGCCTCTGTGGAAAAGTCAAAGAGTTTCCCATGAGCGTACTGTGACCTTGTCATGACCTGCTTCTGCTACACAGAGATTAATGTGCCAGCCACTCGCATCACCGAGTCACTGCTGCCATCTAGGAGCGGAAATGAATGTCGCTCTTTAGGGTACTGAAATAGGAGCAGGTGGAGATCTCTCTCTACTCCTGGAGCAAGAAGTATTTTGAACATGAACCCCCACCAAAAAATTCTGAATATAACGATGGGGAGACAACAACACACACACACACACACACACACACACACACTACCTCTGTTATATGGAGTAATATTAATGTTTAGCGCTGTCTGTCTCATTGTTGTCTGCATGTTTTTTGTTAAATATTACTCTTGCACTGCCTCTGTCCCGTTTGCACTTTATGTAGCCCAGTTTGTCTGTATTGCACATGTGCACTTTATGTCAGTATGTAACTTTGTTTAAATGTTTGAATGTTACATGTAGCACCAGGTTCCAGGGAAACGTTGTTTCGTTTCACTATGTACCGTCTAACATGTATGCAGCTGAAATGACAATAAAGCTCAACTTGAACTTGAACCTGATTCAATGATGCAGTTGATTTAGATTCAGGTTGGGGCGGTGGTGGTCCAGCGGGTAAGGAAGTGGACCCGTAAAAAGAAGGTTGTGGGTTTGAATCCTGAATCGCCAAGGTACCACTGAGCAAAGCAGTGTCCCCACACACTGTTAAATGGGCGCCTTTCATGCTCACTAAGGGTGATGGTTAAAAGCAAAAGACACATTCCATTGTGTACACCATGTGCTGTGCTGCAGTGTTTCACAATGACAATCACTTTGATTTCACTTGTCCACTGTAAAGAATAAAAGAGCAGGTACATTACCAACCAGACTGGTTTTGTTGCCACAGTAAAAGCAGTTCTAGGTAATAAATTACCGGTGTTGCATGAATGTGGTACCGGCCCCTTGTCCGCATGCACCCGCCGCTCACGGTCAATCTCCGGCACGCCCCGCTGAATGGCCGCTCCTCACTTTCAACGCCACCAGACACAGGACCGAATTAAGGACACAGAATTAAGCCATGGAAGGGCATGGACAAGGAAGCTGGGGGCGTCCTCCCGGCGAGTCGCGGCTCCTTTGATCTCAGCGAGGCTGCGTCAGCGGCGTCCAAATTGTCACAACCATGCTGGCATGACGAGGCAGGTGCATGGAGGAGAGGATGAAGAGGTGACTAGAAGACGAGGAAGGAAGGACCCAATCGCGCAATGTAACGAAATCAGGGTTTAATGGTGAAGCACAATACAGGGGAGACATCCGAGACACTGGTCAACATGGAACAAAACTTCAAACAGAACAGAAACGAACAGGGCAGCTTTATACATTTTAGAGAGGTGAAAACCATTAGGGAACATTACACAGGACAACAGTGAATCTCCGGTCCGCATCCCCGTAACCCTGTAATTAGTTCAAATGAATACTTATAGTCACAAGTAAGTTAAACAGTTTTCTCTGTTTAATTTTGGGTATGTCCATATAACACACTCGCCTATGAACCAGAAGACTCGGGTCCAGAGCTCATCAATCAGCAACACTTCTGTCTTCCAGTTGTATTTTATACAGGTGAGGAGCCTGAGTTCTTTAATATAGCAAATTGTCAGTGATACTTTAGTGTGGGTACTGTATCTGTATCTATAGTTTTTTTGTACTTACCGGTGTATCTTGCTCCTTCCAACAGGGCTTCCTGCTGTTTGCTTCCTGGGTTCAGAAGCGCCGTTTATCTACCTCCCTCAGGTTAAGCAGTGTAGCTGCATTGCCTTTGCCTTCCCACCAGCAACAGTGCATTTCCATGCGCCAGATCATAAAAAAAGATGGAAATATAAGATCACTGTCGTCCAGAATAAAAAAAATGCATCTTTAAGGAGTGGAGGAACTGATTGGGTGAGTCCAAGATTCCGACCAGTGGACCTTTTTCCTGGTCTGGGGATGTCGGGTGGTGTACTGACCTCTCGCTGCTTCCTGTATTCTGTCTCCGGCGCGGATGTCTCTCTCCTGGCTGATGACCTGTTCCAGCCAACAAGAAACACAGGACATCAACATTAATGTATTGTACCAAATTTAAATTGTATTACACTGTAATAAAGTAAACATTAGCAGACAAATTCTCAACAGTTTGTAAGCGCTTTCATGATGCCTTCAGAGCATCAGGAATTGGTCTATAGTCTACCGTATACGGTCTACCATGTTGTCCCTTCACAGCATTGTCTTCTTATATCGTGGGAAATGTCTATGGGTTCTGCACTTGAGGTTGCATCTGCAACCCTAACCCTACTTTTGGTTCTAGCATAATCTATGTAAACCACAACACATTTACACCATTACATTTACACACATTTACACCATTACATGGGGCAGTGCTGGCCTAGCGGTTAAGGAAGCGGCCTCGTAATCAGAAGGTTGCCGGTTCGAATCCCGATCCGCCAAGGTGCCACTGAGGTGCCAATGAGCAAAACACCGTCCCCACACACTGCTCCCCGGGCGCTGGTCATGGCTGCCCACTGCTCACTCAGGGTGATGGGTTAAATGCAGAGGACAAATTTCACTGTGTGCACCGTGTGCTGTGCTGCTGTGTATCACATGTGACAATCACTTCACTTTCTTCTTTCTTCTTCTACCTCCAAGTCAATGCCTTTTTTTTTTTCGACCTCTGCCCTGGAATGATCTTCACTGCCAGATTCCTTTTTTGACAATAGATTCACAAGTTAAGAGACATCATCTTGATTGGTGTGAAGAGTTCATTGCTAATAGCACCAACTTTAAGTACAGGCCTTAGGAACACGGCCTGGACACAATTTACAGAATATAAAAGTACAGTCACACGCTCACAATTGGCTAATGTGTATCCCACACAGCAATTTCAGTTTTATTTTAAGGTTGACATATATAAATTCTAAGATGATTTTAGTGGTATTTTATGTTAAACACTAGGATAATTGGGGGGCGCTGCTGAGCGTGTTATGGAGTAGATGCATTAGTGTGGAGCTCCGCCGAGCGTGATTGAAATTGTATAATTTTAGGCATTTTTCATTGGTGAACCGTCGGTTTTGCTTTGGTCAGAAAGGAATCTACACACATATAACCCGGAAAAATGGCTGGTAAATCGACCAGAGGAAAGCAAACTACTCTTCAGACTACGAGGCCTGCGGCGCCACCTCTGACCTCGGGCTCGCCTGTTCAGGGCCGCGCGGAAGATTCTTGAATGGGCGCAGCCGCGTTAGCAATTAACGTCAAATCTTTTAAAGCTGAACTTCTGTCCGTGCTGCGAGTGGATTTGGTCGATGCCTTAAAAACCGAGGTCCGGGCGGTGTTGGAGAGTGAGCTGGCTTCTATTAAATCGGACATAAGAGCGGTCCAGTCCGAGCTGAAGGAATACAGGGAGACTGTTACTACGGAGCTGTCCGGACTCAGCGTTAAAGTGAACAACGTGGAAGAAAGCCTCTCGACATGCACTGACGATATTACACATCTGCAGAAAGAAGTAGGTCGCCTTACAACACTGACTGAAATGTTGCAGAATAAGTGCGATGACGCGGAGGAACAACGTCAGAATAATAGGAGTTCCTGAGGCTCAGATCTGCTCCACAACTTTCGTCTCGTCACTACTTCAGCAGGCTTTTGAGTTGAAAGAAGCGCCACTGCTGGACAGGGCGCACCGATCTTTTCTTCCGGGGCCCAGGCAGGGGAATCCCCCCCACGTCATCGTGGCCCGCTTCCACTACTACCAGGACTGTGAAAATATCCTGCGTCTTGCCAAAGAGAAGCATCGAATAAAGATAAACGACATGTCCATCTCGGTCTTCCCAGACTTCACGGCTAAAGTAGCTGAGGCTCGGGCTGCATTTAATGACATCAGAAGGCAGCTCCGCGGGATGGAGGGGGTGAAGTTCGGCATCCTGTATCCTGCTCGACTCAGAATCACCCATCTGAATACAGAGAAAACTTTTTCCTCTCCAGAGGAGGCCCGAGCCTTCATCTCTCGACGCTTTGAGGGACATCCAGGTGGTGAATGACTTTTCTTTTCGCCTGTTTTGAATAAGTAATTCAGCTGATCCTGTAAGGTATTTATCTTGTACATATAGGAAGTACAGTATTCCCTATTTAGGTATTTTCTATAAAACTGGTCTGATTCATGATTGACAAAATTCTGGTTAAAATATCACAGTTTCAGTACATGTTCAATTTCAGTTGATTTATTGGTGTGCTCAGTTATTACTGCTTACTGACTGTTTATTGTTATTGATGACGTTACCATAATTGCCATAATTTTTTTTTATTTTGCTGTTACTGCTCGGCGGTGCTTATTAGAGCGTGCTAGTTCACCCTGAGCACTGTTGTGCTATGTTTATTGCTCACTAGGAGTGTTGATGCGGTCCCCTGCTTTATGAGAGGCCAGCATAGGTTTTGGGGTTTGAAGTTTGCTCAGAATTCCTTTATTTTTTTTAGCATTATTTTTTTATTTATTTACTTTCTTTTTCTCCCTCCCCTTCTCCTTCTCAGTGTGTGGGACTGCTTAGGCTATCTACGATATGGCTGGTCTTAACAGGTCAGGGCAAAACTGCGTTTTGTAAGATTGAATATTAAAGGGTGGCACCACCCTATAAAACGTTGCAGGATTTTTTCCCCATCTGAAAGCCCTGGCCCCTGAGATTATATTTCTACAGGAGACTCATCTTCGAGTTAATGAACACTCAAAATTAAAGAGAGGCTGGGTAGATCACATCTTCCACTCTGAATTTGGGGACAGATCAAGAAGCGCAGCGATATTGATAAGAAAGGGGGTTCCGTTTGTAAATGAGTCTGTAATATCAGATACCAAAGGCAGGTTTGTCATAGTTATAGGGAAGCTGTGTGGACTTAATGTAGTTTTAGCAAATGTCTACGGCCCCAACTGGGATGACCCACAGTTCTTTTGCACCTTTTTTGCTAAGCTCCCACACCTAGACACATATCACTTAATTCTGGGGGGTGACTTCAACCTGGTCCTGCAGCCAAATCTAGACAGATCGAACCTCACACTGTCCAGGATTGTGTCCAAGTCTGCATCAGCTGTTTTGTCATTTATGGAATCCTACAAATTGTTTGACCCCTGGAGGTATACTAACCCCACCTCCCAGCAATATTCATTTTTCTCACCTGTTCATCATTCATACTCAAGAATAGACATTTTTTTGATTGATAGTAGGTTTCTCTCTTGCGTCACAAATAGTCAATACCACCCTATCGTGATCTCGGATCACTCCCCTGTGCAACTCGATATGTGCTTTTCTAGCAACATCGCAACTCGTCAAATGTGGCGCCTCGACCCATTATTGCTTTCTCATAAATCATTTCGAGACCATATTTCGAAGCAAATTGACCTTTTTCTTGATGTTAACCTCACGCCTGGTATGTCCTTAGGGAGGCTCTTAGAGCATTTCTTAGGGGACAAATAATTTCATATACAGCCCATGTGAGGAAAATGCATAATCGCCAGCTAGTAGACCTGTCCAAAAAAATTCTGGAAATAGACAAAAAATGTGCTGGTTCCTCTAATCCAGAGTTGTACAAGGACAGGCTGCTTTTGCAAGCAGAATTTAACAATCTTTCTATTGCTGAGACTGAAAGGCTGCTTTTGAAGACTAGATGCACATATTATGAACATAGTGATAAAGTCGGCAGGTTATTATCTCATCAGCTTAAGCAAATTCAGGCTAGCCACACGATATCTGAGATCCATACGACGCATGGCATTGTATCAAACCAGTCAACAGCCATAAATGAACAATTCAAGGAATATTATACAAAACTATACACTTCTCAGGTCCATGTCAGTCCATCTGAAATACATACATTTCTTGATCAGTTAGAAATTCCTAAGATTACCTGTGAAGACCGGTCACGTTTAGACCTTGGAATATCTTGCAAAGATATAACACAAGCTATAAATTCCATGCAAACTGGTAAATCTCCTGGCCCAGATGGATTCCCAATTGAGTTTTATAAAGTTTTTTTCAGCCAAGCTGACCCCTCTTTTAAACAAACTTTTCGAGGAAATTCTCTCCCAAAAGAAACTGCCCTGTACAATGACCCAGGCTATCATAGTGGTTTTACTAAAAAAAGATAAGGACCCACGTAAATGTGGTGCATACCGGCCAATAAATCTCCTTCCATGCGATTATAAAATTCTTTCAAAGGTCCTGTCCTGCCGCCTGGATTCAGTGATACCTAAAATAATTGACTTGGACCAAACAGGTTTTATACCAGGCAGGCAATCATTCTTTAATTTGCGCCGTTTGTTCAATATATTATATTGTTCACACTCTTCTGTCCAGCCTGAAATCGTTATCTCTTTAGATGCCGAAAAGGCGTTTGACCGGGTTGAGTGGGACTATTTATTCGAGGTCTTGGAAAGATTTGGTTTTGGTCCGACATTTATATCTTGGGTTAAAATAATGTATAATTCACCACTGGCCTCTGTATGAACTAACTCTGTAATATCAGATTATTTCCCTTTGCATCGTGGTACAAGACAGGGTTGCTGTCTGTCACCTTTCCTTTTTGACTTAGCTATAGAGCCTTTGGCGATTGCCCTTAGGAAAGAGGAGAGGATTACAAGTGTAACCAGGTTCAACAAAACTCATAAGGTGTCACTCTATGCAGATGACCTTCTAATATATTTGTCTAACCCTTTAGAATCTATACCAGTCCTCATGGAACTATTACAATCATATAGTTTAATTTCAGGCTATAAACTGAATTTTTCTAAAAGCACCATTTTGCAGGTTAATCAGCTAGCACTCTCACTGGATCTTAGTTCTTCTCCATTTAAGCAGGCTGTGGAATTTACTTATCTGGCAATTAATGTCCCCCATAAGGACCTTTATGCGCGAAATTTTAAAACTCTACTTGAGCGTACAAAAAACGATTTCTCATAATGGTCTTCATTGCCCATTTCTTTGGCTGGAAGAGTGAATACTATTAAGATGGTAGTCCTACCACGCTTTCTGTATTTATTCCAAATGATTGTCCTACCCAGGTCTATCTTCAAGGAGTTAGGTTCTTTGATTTCTTCATTTCTGTGGAATAAATCTGTCCCGCGGATGAGGAATATTTTCCTTGAAATGCCTAAAGCAGCAGGTGGTATGGGTTTGCCAAACTTCATGTATTACTATTGGGCAGCAAACATAAGTAAATTAATATACTGGATCTTTGCGTGGTATGATAATCCTGGCCCTGCTTGGGCAGACATGGAATTGCGAGGTGATTCAGGGCTTTGTCCTATTTCCTTAATGAGCGCTCCTATATCTATGCAGAGGTTTTCACGCCTCCTTAATCCTGTAGTAAAACACTCACTTAAGATTTGGCTCCAGTTTAGGAAACATTTTCGTATAAAGCAACTAAGCTTATTTTCTCCCCTTTTGAATAACCATCTTTTCTTACCGTCCCAAACGGATGCAGCATTTCAAACCTGGCACAACAATGGTTTGATCTTTATCAAAGACCTTTTCGCTGAAGGAACGTTTATGACATTCAAATTATTGCAAAAAAGTTACAATATTCCCAAATCTCATTTCTATAGATTCCTACAGATTAGAAGTTTTGTGAGCAAACACTTTAGATCTTTAAATTCACCATCTAAAAATGCTGCAGATGAAATTCTAAGTATAAGTATAAGTGAAGTGATTGTCACATGTGATACACAGCTGCACAGCACACGATGCACACAGTGAAATTTGTCCTCTGCATTTAACCCATCACCCTGAGTGAGCAGTGGGCAGCCATGACAGGCGCCCGGGGAGCAGTGTGTGGGGACGGTGCTTTGCTCAGTGGCACCTCAGTGGCACCTTGGCGGATGGGGATTCGAACCGGCAACCTTCTGATTACGGGGCCGCTTCCTTAACCGCTAGGCCACCACTGCTCTGGACCCCTTTATGAGAGGCAATATATCAAAATTATATACTCTGATCCAGAACATTTATTCACCCTCATGGGAGAAAACTAAAGTGGCATGGGAACAGGATCTTAACATTGTAGTTACGGGTGAGAGCTGGTAACAGCGCCTAGAAGCTACTCATACCTCCTCGGTCTGTATAAGACAATGTTTGATCCAGTTTAAAGTACTACATCGCCTACACTACTCATTAGATAAACTAGCAAAAATGTTTCCTAATACCAGCTCGGAGTGCCTACGATGTCACCAAGGGCCAGCTACTTTAGGCCACATGTTCTGGAACTGCCAGTCATTGTCCAACTTCTGGGAAAATATTTGCATAGTCTTGTCATCTTTATGTAATAGAACGATTGAACCTACACCATACATTTCTATTTTTGGGGTCCCTCCTCCAGATATAATTCTTACGAAATCTCAAGCCAAGGTGGTAGCTTTCGCCTCATTAATGGCCAGAAGACTTATTCTTCTGTTGTGGAAATCAGACAAGCCCCCCTCTTTCAATAGTTGGATTAAGGAAAGGCTCTCCATGTTGCAGTTGGAAAAACTGCGATGCAATCAAGCTAATCGTCAGGAAAAGCTCAAGGAGATATGGTCACCATTTATTGATTATGTTAAATCATCCAGTTTAAGTCCAGCATAGACATTATTTCTTAACACTGAGAGGAGACAGCTTCCCTTCCCTTCCCCCTTTTTTCTTATTTTTTTTTTTTTTTCTGTTTTGTTTTGTTTTTTTGTTTTGTTTATTATTATTATTTATTTATTTCCCTTCTTGCTGTTTGATGGGTGGGTCTGAGGGCGGGGTTGGATATTGGTCAACAGCTGTTATTTGATTGTTGTTGAAAATTTGAAAATCACAAATAAAGCATTAAAAAAAAAAAAAACACTAGGATAATTTTTGAGACTCATCTAAAGACAGGTAATTTAATCAGAATGTTCAAAAGAGAAAATGAATAAAAAGTGATACATCATGCAATGTGAAGTGAGCATGTGAATGTCCTGTAAGTGTGAACACTAGATCAACAGAACATGATCTAGCATGCACTTAACCTGGAACAACGAACAAGTTCCAGCATTTATCAGACGGCCTTATCCAGAGTGCTTTACAGTCAGTAGTGACAGGGACAGTCCCTCTGGAGCAGCTCAGGGTTAAGTATTGTTAATATTCCGTATTGACTTTGAGATTGACTAATTCATCACTAACTCACTTTTCTACTTTCTCTATCCTTCACCATCCACTCCACTGTGGAGGACAGAGGATGAAGGTGGACGCTGTAATATAGCTGGACCTAGATGTGACATAGTCACCGAATTCCACACGTCACATGCCACAAAATATATGCCGGTTTGTGATTTACTTCTTTACCTGCTATAACTGATCTATGTGACGATTTTAGGCCAAATGTGTTAAGTCCTTTGTGCACTAGGCCAGTAATATTTTCATCTGCTGGTTTTCACTACTTTAATTTAAATACAATTATGTTCATTTTTTTTTTTCATCATCTAACCTTTGGTTTTCCACATGGTGAAAGATAACACACATTTAAAGATTCAAACATTTTATTTTTTCTTATTTAGATGTCATTTCTTCCACAAACAGGCAAGCAGTAAAGCATCGGGTCTAGACGATGTCTCCTCTTCCTCCTTCAAAACCTGTGCTGACCAGCTGGCTCCAGGTTTCACTCACTGACTGTGAGTACCGGGGCTCCTCAGGGACGTGTCTTCTTCCCACAATGCTGCTGGGGGTGTCTGTGTAGTTCAATAGCAGCGTAAAAGAATTTCACAGATACAGGAGATGGTATGAATATTTGTTGAAGGTAAATCACGCTAGATTAGGGAATAGCCTCATGTAATGCATATAAGCAGTAAGTGATTAAACATGTATTCAACATTTAGACACTAGATAAGCAGCCATTCTGAAAACAGACTCCACAGGGAGTTGAACCCCGCCCTGATCCTGAAGGTCAGGTGTGCCACCACCGGAGCCTTTTTTTTGGCTTTAATTTTTTGCTACTACTGTTATTAAACTGTTTAAGGAACTACAGGTTAAATTAGTGCCAATTTATGTCCAATTCATCTCCAATTGGCCTAGTTGTTTTGTGGGGGAAACCGGAGAACCCGGAGAAAACCCACGCTGACGCGGGGAGATACATGCAAATGTGTAAATCTCCACACAGAAGGGACCGAAACTCAGATCTCCTTGCTGTGAGACAAGGTGCTAACCACAATGTCACCGTGCCGCCCGTCACTAAATACTTACCTTCATACTTACCTTCATGCTTACCTGTACTAGTGATCACTATTGGTGCTGCTAGTGCTACTAATAGTGGTACTAGTAAGGTGGAGGGAGGAGGCACATCTCAAAATCCATGTCCCAGATGACAGGAATGTTGTTCAGCTCCTCCAAAAAATCATCCAGACTGGCTTCTTGTTGGGGTCCCTGTGGACTGTGTGCTGCTGGGTCGCTGGTCATCATTTCCTCCTCCGTCTGGTCCTGAACAATCCAGTGGTCCTCGTTGCTCTCAAACTCCATGGATGATGTGCTGGTGGAAGGCTTGTAAGCGCTGGTGATACTGGGCAGAGGTGTGGCAGGACCATCCTGTACCTGCGGCCTGCTCCATGGAGGCAGGAAGCCTATCTCCACAGCCAGGTCCCAGATTCCAGGAACAAAGCTCAGCTTGTCCATCACATCTACCGGAAAAACAACCTCCTGAGTGTCTTCCTGCTGGGGTGGCTGTGGAGTAGCCTGCAGCTGCTGCATACAGGGAATGCTCCACAGCAGAGCTGGAGGGGAGTTAGTGTTGCTCACACATGCCCACGGTATACCTGAGAAGTGCAGTGACATGAATACATTGAGATATTTGGTGATAATTTACTGACTTTGATAACTTACAATGGACCATATATGTTTACTGCATACACAAATACAGGATTTACAGTGAGCTGCACCTGTGGGTTTTTTTTCTTATTGATCTTGAGTTATGAATTATGAGGAAAGCAGTATAATACTGAAGAGAAAACACAGTATTATGTGTAGTTTCTTAATGTCTTACCAGTGTGAAGAATGTGAGTTGGTATTTTTGGCAGGATCCTGCGAGGTGGCCTTCTGGTGACTGGTGGCTCCTTGGTCTTTTTCCGAGGGCGGCCCATCCTTCACCTGGAAAAATCTCTCTCTGTGTTCTAAAAAAGAAAACTGTGCAGGTAATAAATTATGCTAACCTAAGTTATACTAAGCTAAGTTTTGCTACGCTAAATTATGCTAAGCTAATCTGTCAACCATAAGCTAAAATTAAGAAACTACAAAATAAATAATAAGTCTAAACAGAAACACTAACTAATAACAGTGCTAAAACAGTAAAAGAAGTTAGCCTTTAAAAAGGCTTTTGGTGTGAAAAGTTGAATTTTTTGTCTGAAGAAAGCAGGAGTAATAAAAATACAACTGGCTCCTTCAGTGTTGCCTAGCGACTGTATGTTGTAAACATATGTTCACATGTAACAGCACTGAGAAGCCAATCAGGAGCCACATATTAAAGCAGAAACATTTTCTCTATTCATATTTGAACCTTTGCATATTAGAACTGAAAATCTCTTTTTGGTCAAAATACGTGTTTGATATATTTTTGAATAGCCAAATTATTTACATTTACTGTCCAAATAAATAAAATTTAGCAACATTTAGCAACTGAATTTTATTTAGTTAAATTATTTTTTTTTATTTTACTGTTTACTAATACTGCTAGAGGTTGCATAGAGGTTCATTCTTGAAGAATATATTTTAAAATATATACTTTCAATGTTCAAGAGAGGAAAAGTACAACTTCCAGCATTCCTAATTGCAATGATTTCTTATCTCCACTAGATGGCGGTAAAAATCTCACTCAATCATTTACAAGGTCTACTGATGTTTACTTAGACGTCAGTAGATTTATTTCTGTTTATTTAATATGGTGGCAACATTCACTCCTTTAAAACAATTGCGTTTTAATAAGTGGAAATTATGAATTCAAATCAAATCAACCTTCAGAAAGGTCAGTGACTGTGTCAGGTGCTGGAACATCTACTCGTCATGGAGCAGGTGGAACGCGGGGAAAAATGATTCACGAAAAGGTTTCAGGTGTAGCTTATTTAACTTTTTAAAATGTATAGGCTGTTTAACCAAAGGCCAATGTTTACACTGTAAAAAGGTTTTGTTATTTTGTCACTCAATAATCAGAACAGTATTTTTCACTTACAGATAAATTTTGCACTTTTGCTGAATTTACCAGTATGTTACTGTCTCATTACCGAACATTTGCAGTGATTGATTGCCCCAGTAATGGGTACACAACACAGTATTTATGCACATCAGGCAACATTTACTTTTATGTTAACAGATTGGATGAATGTGAAATAGCCTGTGGGATGTGGAAGTTGAGGGCAAACCTAAAACCTGCCTTAATAAAGCACAGGTATAACCATCATACTTGTATACGTTCTTTATCTAATTATACTACGTCTATGTTACTAGACATGATTACTTGCAAAAGATTTAGGTATAGACACTGGGGGGGTTCTAAATGCACTATTTATATATCTTAAAGAAGTCTGTGTAGTGTACTGCATTTATTTGATTAGTTAATTTTTTTTTTTAAAGGACAAGACTTTCTCATTACAGTCTCATACAGACACTGAAGGATAAGCCACTAACACAGTGCATGGTGACTTGTATGTTCTGTGGCCAGAATTCCATGATGAACCATGTTGACCATGTTGATGTCTGTGAAACGTAAGTAACCATCTGATAATCTACCATGTACAAACTACAGTGGTGATGTGGCTGCTTCATTCATCTCTATACTTTTACTTACAGTGCTCGTCCAGCATCTCAGGCCTCTGCTTCATCTTCACCCTCCACCCATCCAGCATCTCAGACCAAAATCAAATCTAATCAAATCTTATATACACACATTATAAACATTAATGATTGCTAAGATAATACAGGTACACATAAAATAGTACAATAGTGATGTGCTAGATGGTCCTAGTCTACACGGTCTCCAGAGTACCAGCAGCTCAGCTTTATGTCTCTATGCAGATTAGTCATTTACAGCATTAGTCACCATCCTGAATGTGTCCAGTGATGGTGGTGTCGTCTTCAAACTTCAGGAGTTTTCGGGGGTTGTTGTCTCTGGGGTGGGGTGGGTGACATGTATAAATATGAATTATTAGAATTTATGGTCATATGCCAGGGGTCTGTTGTCTGTAGCTGGTAATGTCTCTCCACACTGACGCCGGGTTGTTGACCAAAAACTATTCATTCCACTTCTCAGAGTAGCTTCTTCTGATTTCCCTGGACAGTGTGTGTTTTATTGATCCAATGTTTTTACCATGGTATTAAACACTCAATGACCTTGATGTTATGGACATTGTTACACTTGTAAGTGCAAATGTAGAATATATTTATAGATATTTCATATTCAGTCAACAGAATTCAACACAAGTCGTACAGTTATATCATCATTTTTTATATCTTGTCTGTGTTTAAATGCATATGTATCTAAGTGTTTTTATGTCTTTTTTATGTCTTTTAGGCATGATCAGTTTTGCATGTTTACTGTGATTTCACAGCTTGAAAAGAACAACGACTTAACTGCTGAACGAGACCAAGTTAACCACTTGCCGATCAGTTGGGAACTTCCCATGATGACAGTGTCCAACAGACGGTGTTTGGCTGAAAAAAGGTTCCTCATGTAGAATGTAATTGACATATATTATGTGCGCTTATTCAGCTGCTCAGAATGTGCAGCTAAATATTATCCATGTCTGGTGCCATCTTGTTTCTACTAGATGTGAAAGGCAGGTGGCACAGATAAGAACTGGGTTGAAAGACACTGGGGTCCTAAGGATGTTAAAGGAACGGCCTGATTTGGTAACAATGCTTTTCCCCTCACTGTTCTTGACACACAGTTGAGATTTATGACATTTCGGTTGAGACCTTTATCAGAATTCTACATTGTATTTAGCTTTTATGCTTTTACTGCTATTTTAGATTCAGTGTATTCATTGGTGTTATGTACTTTCAGTCTTAAGTCATTCATAAATTGAGTTTCAAAAGATTCTGTGTGTGATTTTGTGCTCTATTAGAGTTGACTGTATTAGACAATATGCATTACTTAATTTCTGACATCCTATTTGTACTTCAGGCAGCCTAAAGGAATGTTAGTCTGGGAATAGGTATTCCAGTTGTTCTACTGTTGAGTTGTAAACTTCCTGTGCTTCACTCATAGAAACATCATGATTGGGCAGTCTTGCAAGCTCCTCTGGCGTAAGCTGACGGGTTAACTTGACATCAGGGACTTCAATTCCAGCCACATCTGCCAAGTCTGGGCCATTGCACCATAAAGCTCATCAACCTAAAAATAATTCTGCATCTCGATTCTGCATCATCACAGAGATGTTTCATGGTAAACACATCTAGCACATATGATAGATCACATTAGATCACACTAGCACAATCATTCTAAAGTCACAAGGACCTCTGGGTAGGGCCCCACAAACACACCCAAACACACCTTAATCAAATATATATTTGCGTGTGGCAAGAGTATGTGGGGAAAAGAATGCGGTTCTCTTCTGAATTCAGCTGGTATGGTGACTGGCTATTTTCGCATCTCAGGTAATGGAAGTTCCGTTCTTCTTGGAACCTGCTGAGATGAGTCTGAAGCAATGCTAAGAAAACCCAGCAATACCTTAAACTAAACAATACTAATACTTATTGGTAGCAGCAATATTTGATTCATTCTTCCAGCTTAAAAAATATACAGCATGTACAAAAATAGCTGATTAGAGCTGATATTATCAGTGTAAAAAGATACTGTAAACTGGTCGACCACTTTTGTTGTTTTCCACGTAATCTGCTAAAGCAAAAGATTTGCAATTTAGTCATTTGTTATTCAAAAATTAATAAAGGTGTTTAGGGGTTTAATACAGACTACACACGAGACAAGGGAACATAAACACGCACAATGACCCGACGGCGAACAGACACGAACAGGATAGCTTTATACAATTATATAAATAGACACCAGGTGAACACGATCAGGGAACATTACACGAGACTAACATGAAACTCCGGTCCGGACTCTGGATCCGGAGTAACCCCTGCCGGTCCGGATCATGACAAAAGGATTGCATCAGCACTTTGGACATTGAATTGCCATTTGCAAAATGAATTTCCTTTTGAATAAATATGTAGAAAACCCATGGCAAAACAGAATGCAATTGAGTGAATTGTTATTATATTTTTTATTAAAAAAAACTTCTAAGGATTACATCAGTTTACATGCACTAATTGAACATTGCATTGCCAATTGCCCATTGAACTTCCATTTGAATATTTTTGCTTAAAACTGTCCATATTAAACTGGTTTTCTGATCATGACAGTGAGTTGACTGCACTGCAATGTCCTCCACAGTCACCAGATCTCAATCCAATCAGACATCTTTCTGATAGGGTGTGACAAGAGATTCGAATCATGGATGTGTAGCCATAAAATTGGTAGCAAATGCATGAGGCATTCATGTCAATATGAACCCAAATTTGTAAGGGATGTTTCCGTCATCTTGTTGAATCTATGCTTTGAGAATTAAGGCACTTCAGAATCAGAAAACTTCATTGATTTAGGAAAAAAATGATTACATAATGACAAACACACAAAGACACAAGAATGTGAAATAAAATATGTCTCAATAACATCTATAGAAAATTCTGCTGAGTGAAAAAATTTAAAACTACAGAAGGCAAAATGGTCTAACGTGGTACTGGCAAGGTGTACCTAATAAAGTGGCCGGTATAATGTCACTAAATATAAATGTATATATTTTTAATAATATTCGATATTATTAATATAATATTATTAATATAATAGCAAAATTCAAGCTGGGGATCGTCATCATACATCATAGTTATATATACATATTTCACATCGGACGTGAAAAGCAGTAGCGCCTGTTTAACTTACTCACAAACGTCCGAGGGCAGAACGAAAATTGATTGGTTCAGAGAGAGAACCAATCAAATTGTAGAGGAGGCGGGTAAACCAACCACGACAATTCTAATGAAATGCTGATTTCATGTGATGCATGACTCATATTTGCCTATTTTATAACCACTTCAAAGTTTGCTGTAAAAACGGAGCTATTATGTTTTTCATTTTTCCAGCAGCCATCACTTCAGGTCAGGTTTGGTATTTGAAATGGCTTTTTTGCTACATTATTATGATCTCTTATTAGTGGTGTAGGGTTTTGAAGGTCTGGGGAAGACTGTTTGTAGCAGTAGTTAATATTAGTAATGTAGGGCAAAGCTGTGCTGTCAGCATTATTACTGCTGGTGGTTCAGATTAGTTATACAGTAAAGTTATTGCCCTCGAATAAAGAAGGTTAAAGATCCTGGGGTGACACACAATAGTAAATAGTAAAAAGTCCGTAAAATGTCTTTCCTGACTACAAAGGATTTGAGCTGCCTGAATCTCCTCTGTGTTGGAGGAGAACTTCAGCAGGGGCTCGAAGATGATGCCCAAGTATTTATACTCCTCAACTAGCTCTACTGGCTTCTCGTGGATGGAGATAACTGCTGCAGCCAGGTCCCCCTGCTTAGTGGTGAAGATCACCAACATCTCCTTGGTTTTCTGACATTCAGTTCCAGACATGAGGTCCACAAACTCCTGCAGAAGCGGACCATGGTTGTTTGAGGGGCCTGACAACAGAGACTGGAGGACTGTGTCCTTGGCGTCCTTCACCGGGTGTCTGCCTGCAGTCATCTGTATATAAGATGAGGAGCAGAGGAGAGAGCATGCAGCCTTGTGGTGACCAGGTGGAGGTATAACGGAGGTCAGTTTTTTTAACCAGTACTCTCTGTGATCTGTTGGTCAGAAAGTCCAATATCCACAGGATTGTCTAGTTGTCCAGATGAAATTTGGAGGAAAGTTAATTAGCCAGGATGTGGGGGTGCAGGTTGTCGAAAGCTGAGGACAAGTCAGCAAATAAGAGTCTTATTGAAGAAATAGATTTATGTATTCAAAGAAATTAGTTCATCGATTTTCAGTTGTCAGATATAAATATATTTTTAATGTATTAATTATTTAAATTCTAGTTATTCATATATATGCACATATCAATACTGAAGACATGATCCTTACTAGAGCTTAATACTTGCAATGTCTGTTGCAAAAAGGTTCATTGTCCACTTTGTCCACAAACACTATTTAAACCTGCATTACTAGTGCATCTTAATAATTTAAGGTTATGTTTTATTACTTTTTAACAGTAATGTACAATTAGATAACTAACTTTACTAATTTTTCCTGGTTCTCTGCTCAAAGGATCCAAAATATGCAGATGCAACCTCAAGTGCAGAACCCAGAGACGTTTCCCATGATATTAGAAGACAATGCTGTGAAGGGACAACATGGTAGACCGTATACGGTAGACTATAGACCAACTCCTGATGCTCTGCAGGCATCATGGAAGCGCTTACAAACTGTTGAGAATTTGCCTGCTAATGTTTACTTTATTACAGTGAAATACAATTTAAATTTGGTACAATACATTAATGTTGATGTCCTGTGTTTCTTGTTGGCTGGAACAGGTCATCAGCCAGGAGCGAGACATCCGCGCAGGAGACAGAATACAGGAAGTAGCGAGACATCCCGACATCCCCAGACCAGGAAAGAGGTGCACTGGTCCGAATCTTGGACTCAACCAATCAGTTCCTCCACTCTTGTCTGTCCCCGTGCAGATCAGCGATATGTCATGCAGCAAAGTCCTCAGTTCAGGCTGCACTCGGGGTGGAAACTCGGGGAGGAAACTCGGGGAGGAAACTCGGGGAGGAAACTCGGGGTGCGCTGGCAGCAGTGGGGTCAGTGAAGGTGGACTGCTGTTTAAATGGAGTAACCTTAAAGATGCAGTTTTTTTATTCTGGATGACATTAATCGTCCATTTCAATGTTTTTGTAAAATCTGGCGCATGGGAACGCACGCTCCTTGTTGCTGGTGGGAGCGCAAAGGCGATGCAGCTAGACTGCTCTGCCTAGTCCACTTGAACGCACTTATTATAGGGAACCTTTTGTCCCCAGCATGCGGATTAACCTGAGGGAGGAAGATAAACGGCGCTTCTGACCCCAAGAAGAGCACAGCAGGAGGACCCGTCCCTGCTAGCCCTGTTGGATTGAGCAAGATACGCCGTTAAGTACAAAAAACCATATACAGATACAGTACAAACCTTAAAGTATCACTGACAATTTGCTATATTGAAGGACTCAGGCTCCTGTATAAAATACAACTGGAAGACAGAAATGTTGCAGATTGATGAGCTCTGGAGCCCTTTTTAATAGTCATATCCAAAATTAAACAGAGGAAACAATTTTTTTTAACTTACTTGTGACTGTAGTTATTCATTCCAACTAATTACAGATGTTTTGGGACAGTTTTGAAAATATCACATCATATGTATATTCCCAATTTTTATGTTTATATTTTCCAATCAAAAGAACAACTTACAAAAAAAACTGGCTAAACAAGAACAAAATGTATTGATTTGAAATTTGAAAAATAATAAAAGTAATACTAAAACGATATAAAATAACTATGTTAAATTCCAATAATCCCTGGAATAAATTAACTGTATCCACATTATTGTGTATCATGGCATTGCTTGAAGCAGTTTTTTTTTTGACGTGTGGCTCCTGGCACTTTCTGCAGTGTTTTCACCCTTTGATCACCTCGTCTTGCAGTATCTCATCGCCGCTTGGCAGAGAGGTGGGGGTAGAAAAAATATGAAGTAAAATGTATTCATTTATTAGCCAGCAATTTTGATTATATAACTAATTTGAAATAAACAATGCTGTACTCAGCAAATAAACAAAGAACATCACACAATTAGAGGGAGAAAACATAAAAAATATATAACTGAAAAATATATGAAAAATATCGTAAAATAAATTATACAACAGAGAGTACATACCTTTCAGAAGAAGGGATCCGAAAATACCTCAACCTCTTCTGCACACAGGAGATCCTCTTCATCAGATGAAGATTGAACAGTACAAATAGCTGGACTGCTGTGTTGTACCAGAATGTCCAGCACCTCCTCAGTCGTAAAAAACTTGCTTCTTTGCTGCGCCATCATAGTTTGGTCTTCTTTCTGAATCTACAGAAACAGCGGCGCCTGTCTTGTGTTGTGGACTGTTTTGCCTGTAATTCTGTACAATACGCGCAGGCATATCTCACGATCGCATTGATCGATTTGAATGGTTTGTTTTAATCGTCTGAGCCTGTAGAATTGTGGGAGCATTTGTGGAAATAACACCATTCACCACACACCATACGTGCGGGCATGAAGGCTGTGTTACGGTATGTTACGTCCCTGGTCTAGGGTCAGGGACATAACAATGGGACATAGGAGCAGCAACAACACTTATGGCTAACCGTTTATTACAAACAAGGACATTGAAACAACAATACACACACAAAACAGGTCTGGGCAGTCTAAGTTATTCTTGTCTTCTGGTCACAATCCTTCTTGCTTCACACCAACACTCTCTTCGCATCACCAACAACACTCTCTCCTCACACCACATCCTCCTCTTGTCCCAAAGCAGACGCCATTTTGAGTCCTCTTCCCTATTACAGCCCACCAATCATGGCAGGAAGTGGGAGGAGTCCAATCATGGAGCCACCTGCAACATTACGGAGAGAGAGAGACAGAAAGAGAGAGAGAGAGAGAGAGAGAGAGACACACAAACAGAACACACCCATACTCTGCCACGGGACGTCACAGGTAATGTCTTTGCCCTTTTTAGGCGTGCGGCAGGTGTGCGATTTTTACGCTGTGTATCAGGCTGCCGATTTTTTTGGAATTTATTAATCGTCAGACATGGTCAAGCAGAGTTTTTTGGTAATATTTGTTTATGTGCGTGCTTTAAAATTGTGTTTTGTTTATGTAGTTTTGATATAAAATTATTTTTAAATAAATAAGTTTTTCCTTGATAAAATTGTGATAACCACATATATTCATTTCCTGTTTCTCTGTAGGATGATGAGTCTCAGCTTGTGGAGAAACTACAGCAGCAGATGCTGGATCAGGGAGAGGTACGTTTACACCCGCCCACTCCCCGACACACCCACCCACTCCCCGGTATTCTTCAAGTCTTGTGTAAAAATCACCTACTTTCTGAAAATGCTGAGTGATTCTTGAGGTGATTATTTAATTTTTTTGCTTTTATATCAGTGTTAGTGTCCCCTAATACTGTATCTGAAATCTCTTTCTGAAATTCAGCCTTTGTGCATAATTACAACCACTTTGATCCAGTCCAAAAATGAGATTTCTGTATGAATGTCTGTAGCTTTCAAATGCTAATGAGGAGGAGAGAGGCGGGACGAGGAGGGGGGCGACCTATAGAAGTTGAGTGGACATTAGTGGAAATGACATCATCACACCATTCACCGATTACAATGTCTGGTGCAGACAGTTTTAATTCTATTCATTATTCTAAAATCACTATTTTTACAGCCTTTTGCATGAAGTAACTAAACAAATACATTTGTGCTCATTTTCAGAGAGCAACTGCAATGATGACATAAGGGAACAAATTCCAGATCAGACTGTTTGAACTGCCGCTCTCTTCTTCATCATCTGGAAACGACTCTTGCTGCTCATTTTTCTGTTCCAGCAACAATCCTGAGTGTCACAGATATGCTGGACAATCTAGGGATAAACTAAACATCTAGGTCACCATCCCACATGCCTCACATCCTCTTTGCATTGTGGTCTATCTATATCAGCTATGGCTCATGTTTTTCTTCAGCCAATTAACATTTATTTGTTCAATTTCAGGTTGACACTTTTTTTTGTGAAGTGATTGTCAATGTGAAACCACAGCACAGCACATGGTGACACAACAAAATGTGTCCTCTGCTTTTAACCATCACCCTTGGTGAGCGGTGGGCAGCCAGTAGTGCATGCCTGCAGGAAAGTTCCATTTGCACTGAGAGAGAAATTTAAGAAACAAACTTGCAGGCATGGAAAGTTATTGAACGTTATAAAGGAAGATTGATGAACTGACTGATTGGGTGAGATCTCATACTGCAGAAGACAAATGATGAATTACAAATATGTTTGGATGCTAGAGATGCTGTGACGCTAGCTGTGATTTCTTATCACAGAGATGATCCATAGAAAGGAAAAGTGAGGAGAATGTTAGTGGCGGTTTTCAGGGGTAAGGAGAAGAACGAGTCAGAGATATGAAAGATGTGAAAGAGTGCAGGAAGGTGAGACCGAGTGAAGGTTATGTAGAATGAGTAATTAATGGTGGTCAGTCTTGGATCCGATAGGTAAAGTGAGGGTGAAGGACAGAATGTGGTGGTCAGAGATGTGAAGTGGAGTGGAAGAAAGGACGGTAGGTGGCGACAGATGAATGAAGACCAGGTCCAGGTCCATTCCCTTTCCTCTTTTGTTGCTGTTAAAGAGTGGAGATTAATGAGGGCCAATATATGGTGCGAGGCATGTAAGACATAAAATATCCGTACAGGTTGCATCAACAGAAAAAACTGCTCACATTCCCTTTAAATGTTAGTTACTTTTACCTGAGCATGCATGTCATACGAATAAGTGAAGCGCTATAATAAAATTTCATACTGCATCACATGAACTAATATAAAGTTATTCCGTCAGGTGTTTGTTTTTTTTCTAGCAAACTCCATGCAGGATTTCATGTGTCTTGCTCCGAGGAGAGGCTTTTGTCGGGCCACTCTTCCATAAAGCACTGTATATGGAGAAGATCCGTAGAGAGGATCGTGAGGTCCTGGACGTAGCTGAGTTGGTCACTGTAACATGGATGAGATGCTGCTGCTGGGGTCTCTGCTGTCTCCCACAGTGAAAACCCTCAGGTCTAGCAGAACTACATGATGGACCTCCTCCCTCCTGCTGTAATCCAAGACAAGTTGACAAGTTAGGCCTTATCAGGGCTCTTAGTTTTTGTAACCTCAAAATCAATAGAAATCGAACGAGAATTGCTGGTGTCTTCCTCCTGTAAGTCGATTTGGATGAAAGCATCTCATGTAAAAGCATCTCATGTACTTGTAAAGCATCTCATAATACCAATGTCTGGTAATTTCTTTTCATCTTTTAGATGAAATAGTTTAAGTAATGAGAGGAATTTGGAGATTTTCTGCTCTAATGTTTCACTTGATATTAAATTACCTTATACTTATAAATGTTCACCTAACCTGCATATGGTCTGAAATTTTTTCAGAAAACATATTTCACGTGACCACCTATCAAACTCCCATATCTGACCCAGGACTGTATGTAGAGGCATCAAGTTCAGGCTATATCCAGTGCCAGCAGAAATTAAGGAGCCCTGTGTAGGACTTTATCTTGTCTTCAGATCATCAAAAAGGACTATCTCTCAGAACATCCTCCATATTCTCAATGCCATACATCATTAGTGGGGAGCATAATTTATAATAATCTGAATTATTGTGAAGTTTTTTTTTTTTTTTGACAAAACATGCAAGTTCTCTGGTACATTTATACAGGGTGTCCACAAAACAACTAGGCCAATTGGAGATGAATTGGACACAAATTGGCACCAATTTAACCTGTAGTTTCTTAAACAGTTTAATAATTAACAGAAGAAGCAAAAAAAAGCCAAATAAAAAGGCTCCAGTGGTGGCACTCTTGACCTTCAGGATCAGGGCGGGGTTCAACTCCCTGTGGAGTCTGTTTTCAGAATGGCTTCTTATCTAATGTCTAAACGTTTAATGTGCAATTTTTTTGCATTTTTATATGCATTAAATGAGGCTATTCCCTAATCTAGCGTCCTTTAACTTCAGCAAAGATTCAAACTGTCCTCTGTAGCTGTGAAATTCTTTTACGTTGCTATTCAGCAGGTTGATGGATTATAAAACCAGCAGTTAACGCTAATAATGTTGATCACTTGCCTGATTTTATGTTCCCCTGGCCCACCCATTTCAGCAGTTCTGTAGGCGGTCCTGGGACATGTCCCTGAGGAGCGCCAGCCAGCTGGTCAGCACTAATTTTGAGGGAGAAAGAGGAGACGCCGTCTAGACACGATGCTTTACTGCTCCTGTTTGGAGAAGAAATTACATCTAAATAAGGAAAAATCAAATGTTTAAATCTTTAAATGTGTGTTGTCTTTCACCATGTGGATAACCAATGGTTAGATGATGAGCAAAAATGAACATAATTGTATTTAAATTAAAGTAGTTAAAACAGGCAGAAGTAAATATTACTGTAATATTATTTTTTTCTCTTCTGAACATTCTGATTAAATTACCTGTCTTTAGATGAGTCTCAAACATTAATAAACCTTTCAAAATCTCCTAGGGTTTAACGTAAAAAAAACCCCACTAAAATCATCTTAGAATTTATATATGTCAACCTTAAAATAAAACTGAAATTGCTGTGTGGTATACACATTAGCCAATTGTGAGCTTGTGACTGTACTTTTATATTCTGTTAATTGTGTCCAGGCCGTGTTCCTAAGGCCTGTACTTAAAGTTGGTGCTATTAGCAATGAACACTTCACACCAATCAAGATGATGTTTCTTAACTTGTGAAACTATAGTCAAAAAAGGAATCTGGCAGTGAAAATCATTCCAGGCATTGACCTGGAGGTATGTAATGGTGTAATGTGTGTTGGTTTACATAGATTATACTAGAACCAAAAGGAGTATCTACATCCTGGGAACATAAAGTATCAGGAGTATTACTGGGCTTCTAGATAGAACTTCACCTGGTGGTTGAGGATGGGATTGGATATCAGCACCGTCTCCACACACTGCTCCTTGGGCGCCTATCATAACTGCCCACTGCTCCCTCAGGGAATGTGTTAAATGCAGAGACCACATTTCACTGTGTGCACTTGGTGCTGTACTGTCATGAAAGTGTTAACTAATCACTTTCACTTCAGTTCAAAATTCACCAATTCAGAATTTCTTTGTATTGAAAAAACAAGTATTCACTACATATAATGTGTGTTTTAATTTAAACCTGCTAAAAAAAACCCACAAAAGAATGTGGATGTCTTATTTCAGTATTAGGCGCCTTTATGGTTAAGTACATAACTCCACATGTGTTCATTCATAGTTTTAATGCCTTCAGTGAGAATCTACCAATGTAAAATGGTCATGAAGAAAACATATAGAAAGAGAAGGTGTGTCCAAACGTTTGGCCTGTACTGTATGTGAAGTTATGACTGGAACGTCTGGATTTCTACATTCTGTTAATCACAAAACATTTTTTGTTAATCACAAAACAATTTTTTATATCATATTACAGTGTCCCTGAGCAAATCCTAGATTCTCATAAATCCAATATGTTGAACTCATATACCATATATGCATGTGGTATGGCAGATTGAAAAAGCACTGACAAAACATCTCCATCAAGTGTCAGGACATCTTTGAACCTGTACCTGGACAAGATAAACTCATCAGAACTGTGAAGACCAAGGGTTCATTCTGGGCAGAAGCAGCATCAAACAAAGACATATAGCTCATGCTTGTGCTCCCTTTCTGGGAAATGTATTTGGGTGTCTTAGTCAGCTTCTGCTGAACTTCCACAAAAATGAGTTCTACATGAAGAGGATCGGTGATGAGGCTCAAGAAAACAGAATAATCTCCTGCATTAGATAAAGGAGCTTCTACATTATGTGGGAGCCTTGCATGAGAAAGACAGTAAATAAATCCCCAGAAATCTGACTGAGATGTTCGCCCACTTCTTTATCATCCAGACCTGCATGAAGAACCAGAATTATGATGCGATTATCTTGAAATTTAAACAACGTCTTATTATATGAAGCAAACCTGAGAGAATATGGCATAGACGTCACTGCTGCATTGGTCTATGTGTGACTTTCATGATCTGGACCGGCAGGGGTTTACTCCGGATCCGGAGTCCCGAGTCCGGACCGGAGTTTCATGTTCGTCCTGTGTAATGTTGCTGGTTCGAATCCCGATCCACTGAGGTGCCACTGAGCAAAGCGCCGCCCCCCCACACACTGCTCCCCGGGCGCCTGTCATGGCTGCCCACTGCTCACTCAGTGTGATAGGTTAAATGCAGAGGACAAATTTCACTGTGTGCTGTGTATCAAATGTGACAATCACTTCACTTTATTATTATTACCATAAATCAGGAAGTTTTCCATGTTGTGAAGAACTTCAACATGATGTTTACAACAGTCTGCTAATTCCTCTGAGTAATTGTAACAGTTTTTCCTACAGAGAACATGGCACTGGTGAGGAATCAATCTCGTGCTGGATGCCTGAAAGAAACCATGCTCAGGGCAACAGCAGCCAAATACTTGAAATGATCTAAGGATTACATCAGTTTATGACTGCCACAAACACACAAGAATGTGAAATAAAATATATATAAACTACAGAAGGCAAAATGGTCCAACGTGGTACTGGCAAGGTGTACCTAATAAAGTGGCCGGTGAGTGTGTAATGTCACAAATTATAAATGTATATATTTTTTAATAATGCTGTCATTAAATCATTACATATTTGGGTATAGAAGTTGGGGAGAAAGTTAAAGAGTTATTATCTGAAGCTCACATTGGACATTTGCTAATCATACATTTGGAAAAATGGGAATCCATAAAAAGGATCCAGCGACGTTCCTCCTGTCTCGTTTTTAAAGTCTGGGGAAGACTGTGTTGCAAGCAGTTACTATAAGTAATGTAGGGCAAATATGTGCTGTCAGCTTTATTACTTTATTATTATTTTGTACATTCCTATATCAAGCTATTTTAAATCTCATGTCTGGCTTGGCACGAATTATTACATGAATGCTCTTATTTTTCCTGATGTAAAAGACAGTATCAGAGTGGACATACTATGCACATCACAGTTAAAGCAAACATTTGTTTTGATCAGCCATTAAGTGATGACCAACCGCTGATCACTGTAGTACAGACACTCTGTCAAAAACAACTACTTAAAGAACATCCACATCTCATGATGCTTATGGATGCCATCTACGAAGGCATGATCTTAGTGCAGCTTTTATGAATAAAATGTAAAACAGACAGAGATTTGCACATTGAACTCAGTTCAAAGAACTTTATTTGTCCCCGAGGGGCAATTTAAAAGGCGCAGTGGTGCAGCACACACATATAACAGTTGTTACATTAGACACAACATAAAAATAGGTTCTGGATCAGAGTATATAATTTTGATATATTGCCTCTCATGAAGGGGTTCAGAGCAAGAATTTCATCTGCAGGTGAATTAGCTGGTGAATGTAAAAATCTAAAGTGTTTGCTCACAAAACTTCTAATCTGTAGGAATCTATAGAAATGAGATTTGGGAATATTGTAACTTTTTTGCAATGTTTCGAATGTCAAAAGTGTTCCTTCAGCGAAGAGGTCTTTGATAAAGATCAAGCCATTGTTTTGCCAGGTTTGAAATGCTGCATCCGTTTGGGACGGTAAGAAAAGATGGTTATTCAAAAGGGGAGAAAATAAGCTTAGTTGATTTATACGAAAATGTTTCCTAAACTGGAGCCAAATCTTAAGTGAGTGTTTTACTACAGGATTAAGGAGGCGTGAAAACCGCTGCATAGATATAGGAGCGCTCATTAAGGAAATAGGACAAAGCCCTGAATCACCTCGCAATTCCATGTCTGCCCAAGCAGGGCCAGGATTATCACGCCACGCAAAGATCCAGTATATTAATTTTCTTATGTTTGCTGCCCAATATTAATACATGAAGTTTGGCAAACCCATACCACCTGCTGCTTTAGGCATTTCAAGGAAAATATTCCTCATCCGCAGGACAGATTTATTCCACACAAATGAAGAAATCAAAGAACCTAACTCCTTGAAGACAGACTTGGGTAGGAAAATAGGAATCATTTGGAATAAATACAGAAAGCGTGGTAGGACTACCATCTTAATGGTATTCACTCTTCCAGCCAAAGAAATGGGCAATGAAAACCATTGTGAGAAATCGTTTTTTGTACGCTCAAGTAGAATTTTAAAATTGCGTGCATAAAGGCCCTTATAAGAATGGGGGACATTAATTCCCAAATAATTAAATTCCACAACCTGCTTAAATGGAAAAGAACTAGGATCCAGTGACATTGCCAACTGATTAACCTGCAAAATGGTGCTTTTAGAAACATTCAGTTTATAGCCTGAAGTTAAACTATATGACCGTAATAGTTCCATGAGGACTGGTATAGATTCTAAAGGGTTAGACAAATATATTAGTAGGTCATCTGCATAGAGTGACACCTTATGAGTTTTGTTGAACCTGGTTACACCTGTAATCCTCTCCTCTTTCCTAAGGGCAATCGCCAAAGGCTCTATAGCTAAGTCAAAAAGGAAAGGTGACAGACAGCAACCCTGTCTTGTACCACGATGCAAAGGGAAATAATCTGATATTACAGAGTTAGTTCGTACAGAGGCCAGTGGTGAATTATACATTATTTTAACCCAAGATATAAATGTCGGACCAGTCACGACTACGGACGTACGGGGAAGGAAGCGCAGAGGTCTGACATGTTGGGAAGGGGTTTTATTTACAAACAAACAAAAAACACAAATAAAGACTGGCGCGGTGGCCGAAAACGATTTAACTTAAATGAAGAACGTAAACAAACCCGTAGGTGTGTGGCGATTGCCAGAACTCAAAATACCTTTGACCCAAGACCAGGTCAAGTTCGTGCAAGTGAAGTTCACGAAAATGCCGGAGACCCAGAAGGGGCGGAAACTTCTGGCATTTATGGGGCATCAGGATTGGAGTCAGGTGTGGAGCCCAGCTGCAGGCAATCCTGACAGAGCCCCCCCTCCAAGGGCTACGTCCTCGGAGCCCCAACAGTACCATCAGTGGAGGCGGCGGGGCGGACGGTGGCAACCACAGGGCTTCTGCCCTGCTGTATCCTCCCCTTGGAGGACCCGGTCCCTCGGGCTGGCTCCCCGGCGTGGTCAGGCGTGGCGGCCCCGGTCCCTCGGGCTGGCTCCCCGGCGTGGTCAGGCGTGGCGGCCCCGGACCCTCGGCCTGGCTCCCCGGTGTGGTCCCGCGTGGCGGCCCCGGACCCTCGGCCTGGCTCCCCGGCGTGGTCCCGCGTGGCGGCCCCGGACCCTCGGCCTGGCTCCCCGGCGTGGTCCCGCATGGCGGGCCCGGACCCTCGGCCTGGCTCCCCGGCGTGGTCCCGCTTGGTGGCCCCGGACTCCCGTACCTGCACACAATAATCAGGGGCGATCCATCTGGGTACGTGTGGGCCCTGTCTCCACATGTCCCCTCTGACACGTCTTGTGTCACCCCCTGCACCGCGCAGGGAGATTGTCCCAGAGCCTCCGGCGACTGTTCCAGGCACCCCAGGCTGGTGCCTTCTGGGACTATGCAGCCCCTCTCGCTGCACGGCCCTGGTGCCAAGGGGGGGGCATTGCCAGACCATCCGGCTAGCCCCTTCTGCGTCCGTTGGGACAAGCAGGCCCTCTTCCTGCCTGTCCCAGCTGGGTCCTCATGCCTACCCGGGGGCTCTATGGCGCTCCACCCCTCTGGAGGCGGACGCAGGCCCATGCCTGGCCCGCCCTCCTCACCGGCTACCGGAGGACCCAGCTCAATCGCTTCCCCACCTACCCTCCCCTCAGGAGGAGCCCCCAACCCGAACTGCACCCCCCCAAAAAATTCTTTGAGGGAGCACTCCCCCCGGCTGGACTTGGGGCTCGTCCACCTCGCCTTGGACTGGTGCAGTCAGGTTGGGAACTCCCTCCCTGGGGTTCGGCTCTGCTGCTGGGTCACCATCTGGTGGACACAAAGAGGGGAAGTGGGGGCGACATACGGACACATACACCACGCACACACACACAGACAGACAGAAGAGAGGGTCGTCTGGCTCCCTCTCTGGGCTCTCCGGGACCTCCTCAGTGGGCACAGCCAGGATCTCGGGAGGAGCGACCTTCTCGTCGCCCACCAGTGCTGGGTCTTCTTGCCCCGGATCCTGACTGGCGCTGGACATGGTGGAGGGGCAGAGTTCGATCCCTGGCTCAGGCTCTAGCCGATCAAACTCCGCCCTCAGTCTCTGCTGGAAGTCCCGAAAACTCCTGTCTGTCTCTCCCTGCTGCCAGAGGGCTGCGCTCCAGCCCCATGCTGACCCAAGCAGACACGCGAGGATGGTGGGGGTCTTATCAGTGTCTGCTGCCTCACTGAAGGGTCCCGGGACAATTGGGCTGTCCCACACGGGGCTGGGCTCGTGGGTGGAGATGGTGGTAGGTGTGTGGTGTGGAGGGGGGTGGACGTCTTCTCCAGCAGGTGTGGGCGCTGGTGCTGCGCTGCCATTTTGCTGGGGAACGTCCGGGCAGAGGGAAGGCGGGTCGGCGACTGGAGCAGGAATGGAGGATTCCCTGCGAGGCAGTCCCGGCAGCGCAGTTGCTGGCTGGCGACCTCCCGTCGCCCTCTTCCACCAGCTTTCCTCACACTGATGGGAGGGACGTGGGTCTCCACGGACCTCGTGACGGTCCTGGATGGGCGCGATGGGCAGAGCCATCCCGGCACCGACTGCCCAAACGGCGTCATCCTGGTCGTCGTCCGTGTCAACCTCGTACCCCCGAAAGTCCCATGGGCAGTACTCTGGCCATTCGGGCTGGAGGCTGCCCACCTCCTCGCTGGAGGAACGCCGCCGTTATTGCCGCTTCTCACCCCCCTGGAAGTGACGTGGGTCCCCACGGACCTTGCGACGATCGCAGACTGGCGCGATGGGCGGAGCCCAACTCTCGTCTCCCATGCTCTTGTCGTCGTTCGTGTCGTCCCAGTCCACAGGGAGCCTTGCCAGCAGAGCGCAGAGTTCTTGGCTCGACATGGCGAAGATCGTGGGGGTCGCATCTTCTGCGCTCGCTGCCAACGTCACTTCCTCGCTGCTGCCGACGCCAACGTCCTCGCTCCGCCCACTCACCCGCCGACGTTGTCGCTTCCGGGTTTCGCGGAGTTTCCCGGGGGTGACGTCATCACGCGGCGCCGCGTACCACGGCTTCTCGGGGAGAAAACGCTCCACCAGAACGGGTGTCGCGTCTCTCCCCTGGCGTCCGCGTTCGCCACGCCAGGCTGCGTCCTTCGCGGCGTTTCTTCTCCTCTGCTTTTTACCTCTGCGCTTTTGGGTGGGTCTCCGGCATTCTGTCACGACTACGGACGTACGGGGGAAGGAAGCGCAGAGGTCTGACATGTTGGGAAGGGGTTTTATTCATAAACAAACAAAAAACACAAATAAAGACTGGTGCGGTGGCCGAAAACGATTTAACTTAAATGAAGAACGTAAACAAACCCGTAGGCGTGTGGCGATTGCCAGAACTCAAAATACCTTTGACCCAAAACCAGGTCAAGTTCGTGCAAGTGAAGTTCACGAAAATGCCGGAGACCCAGAAGGGGCGGAAACTTCCGGCATTTATGGGGCGTCAGGATTGGAGTCAGGTGTGGAGCCCAGCTGCAGGCAATCCTGACAGGACCAAAACCAAATCTTTCCAAGACCTCAAATAAATATTCCCACTCAACCCAGTCAAACGCCTTTTTGGCATCTAAAGAGATAACGATTTCAGGCTGGACAGTAGAGTGTGAAGAACATAATATATTGAACAAACGGCGCAAATTAAAGAATGATTGCCTGCCTGGTATAAAACCTGTTTGGTCCAAGTCAATTATTTTAGGTATCACTGAATCCAGGCGGCAGGACAGGACCTTTGAAAGAATTTTATAATCACATGGAAGGAGATTTATTGGCCGGTATGCACCACATTTACGTGGGTCCTTATCTTTTTTTAGTAAAACCACTATGACTGCCTGGGTCATTGTACAGGGCAGTTTCCTTTGGGAGAGAATTTCCTCGAAAACTTTATTTAAAAGAGGGGTCAGCTTGGCTGAAAAAACTTTATAAAACTCAATTGGGAATCCATCTGGGCCAGGAGATTTACCATTTTGCATGGAATTTATAGCTTGTGTTATATCTTCGCAAGATATTCCAAGGTCTAAACGTGACCGGTCTTCACAGGTAATCTTAGGAATTTCTAACTGATCAAGAAATGTATGTATTTCAGATGGACTGACATGGACCTGAGAAGTGTATAGTTTTCAATAATATTCCTTGAATTGTTCATTTATGGCTGTTGGCTGGTTTGATACAGTGCCATGCGTCGTATGGATCTCAGATATTGTGTGGCTAGCCTGAATTTGCTTAAGCTGATGAGATAATAACCTGCCGAATTTATCACTGTGTTCATAATATGTGCATCTAGTCTTCAAAAGCAGCCTTTATTTCTCAGCAATAGAAAGATTGTTAAATTCTGCTTGCAAAAGCAGCCTGTCCTTGTACAACTCTGGATTAGAGGAACCAACACATTTTTTGTCTATTTCCAGAATTTTTTTGGACAGGTCTACTAGCTGGCGATTATGCATTTTCCTCACATGGGCTGTATATGAAATTATTTGTCCCCTAAGAAATGCTCTAAGAGCCTCCCTAAGGACATACCAGGCGTGAGGTTAACATCAAGAAAAAGGTCCATTTGCTTTGAAATATGGTCTCGAAATGATTTATGAGAAAGCAATAATGGGTCGAGGCGCCACATTTGACGAGTTGCGATGTTGCTAGGAAAGCACATATCGAGTTGCACAGGGGAGTGATCCGAGATCACGATAGGGTGGTATTGACTATTTGTGACGCAAGAGAGAAACCTACTATCAATCAAAAAAATGTCTATTCTTGAGTATGAATGATGGACAGGTGAGAAAAATGAATATTGCTGGGAGGTGGGGTTAGTATACCTCCGGGGGTCAAACAATTTGTAGGATTCCATAAATGACAAAACAGCTGATGCAGGCTTGGACACAATCTTGGACAGTGTGGGATTCGATCTGTCTAGATTTGGCTGCAGGACCAGGTTGAAGTCCCCCCCCAGAATTAAGTGATATGTGTCTAGGTGTGGGAGCTTAGCAAAAAAGGTGCAAAAGAACTGTGGGTCATCCCAGTTGGCGCCGTAGACATTTGCTAAAACTACATTAAGTCCACACAGCTTCCCTATAACTATGACAAACCTGCCTTTGGTATCTGATATTACAGACTCATTTACAAACGGAACCCCCTTTCTTATCAATATCGCTGCGCCTCTTGATCTGTCCCCAAATTCAGAGTGGAAGATGTGATCTACCCAGCCTCTCTTTAATTTTGAGTGTTCATTAACTCGAAGATGAGTCTCCTGTAGAAATATAATCTCAGGGGCCAGGGCTTTCAGATGGGAAAAAATTCTGCAACGTTTTATAGGGTGGTGCCACCCTTTAATATTCCATCTTACAAAACGCAGTTTTGCCCTGACCTGTTAAGACCAGCCATATCGTAGATAGCCTAAGCAGTCCCACACACTGAGAAGGAGAAGGGGAGGGAGAAAAAGAAAGTAAATAAATAAAAAAATTATGATAAAAAAAAAGGGGACCGCATCAACACTCCTAGTGAGCAATAAACATAGCACAACAGTGCTCAGGGTGAACTAGCACGCTCTAATAAGCACCGCCGAGCAGTAACAGCAAAATAAAAAAAAATTATGCCAATTATGGTAACGTCATCAATAACAATAAAGAGTCAGTAAGCAGTAATAACTGAGCACACCAATAAATCAACTGAAATTGAACATGTACTGAAACTGTGATATTTTAACCAGAATTTTGTCAATCATGAATCAGACCAGTTTTATAGAAAATACCTAAATAGGGAATACTGTATTTCCTATATGTAAAAGATAAATACCTTACAGGATCAGCTGAATTACTTATTCAAAACAGGCGAAAAGAAAAGTCATTCACCACCTGGATGTCCCTCAAAACGTCGAGAGATGAAGGCTCGGGCCTCCTCTGGAGAGGTAAAAGTTTTCTCTGTATTCAGATGGGTGATTCTGAGTCGAGCAGGATACAGGATGCCGAACTTCACCCCCTCCATCCCGCGGAGCTGCCTTCTGATGTCATTAAATGCAGCCCGAGCCTCAGCTACTTTAGCCGTGAAGTCTGGGAAGACCGAGATGGACATGTCGTTTATCTTTATACGATGCTTCTCTTTGGCAAGACGCAGGATATTTTCACAGTCCTGGTAGTAGTGGAAGCGGGCCACGATGACGTGGGGGGGATTCCCCTGCCTGGGCCCCGGAAGAAAAGATCGGTGCGCCCTGTCCAGCAGTGGCGCTTCTTTCAACTCAAAAGCCTGCTGAAGTAGTGACGAGACAAAAGTTGTGGAGCAGATCTGAGCCTCAGGAACTCCTATTATTCTGACGTTGTTCCTCCGCGTCGTCGCACTTATTCTGCAACATTTCAGTCAGTGTTGTAAGGCGACCTACTTCTTTCTGCAGATGTGTAATATCGTCAGTGCATGTCGAGAGGCTTTCTTCCACGTTGTTCACTTTAACACTGAGTCCAGACAGCTCCGTAGTAACAGTCTCCCTGTATTCCTTCAGCTCGGACCGGACCGCTCTTATGTCCGATTTAATAGAAGCCAGCTCACTCTCCAACACCGCCCGGACCTCGGTTTTTAAGGCATCGACCAGATCCACTCGCAGCGCGGACAGAAGTTCAGCTTTAAAAGATTTGACGTTAATTGCTAACGCGGCTGCGCCCGTTCCAGAATCTTCCGCGCGGCCCTGAACAGGCGAGCCCGAGGTCAGAGGTGGCGCCGCAGGCCTCGTAGTCTGAAGAGTAGTTTGCTTTCCTCTGGTCGATTTACCAGCCATTTTTCCGGGTTATATGTGTGTAGATGTGTGCAGCCTTTTTTTTTTTTTTTTTTGCTTTTATATCGGTCTTGTTGGTCCCCTAATACTGAATCTGAAGTCTCTATCTGAAATTGAGCCTTGGTGCAGAATAACTACTTTGATCCAGTCCCACAATGAGATTTCCCCAGGATGTGCCGTTTCCGTGTCTGTATCTTTAAGGAAGCGGCCCCATATTCAGAAGGTTGTCGGTTCAAATCCCGATCCGCGAAGGTGCCACTGAGGTGCCACTGAGCAAAGCACCATCCCCACACACTGCTCCCCGGGTGCCTGTCATGGCTGCCCACTGCTCACTAAGGGTGATGGTTAAAAGCAGTGGGTAACACACTCACCTATGAACCAGAAGACACAGGTTCAAACCCCTCTTGCTACCATTGTGTCCCTGAGCAAGACGCTTAACCCTGAGTTATCTCCAGGGTGACTGTCCCTGTAAATACTGATTGTAAGTCGCTCTGGATAAGGGTGACTGATAAATGCTGTTAATGTAATGTAATGTAATGTAATGTAATGAATTTGTGCTCAACGATCACTTCACTTTCACTTCAAATTTTCGTACGCTCTGTGTATCTGTCACTTCAGGATAAGACCGAGGTTGATGAGCAAGTGGGAAAAGATGACCAAGGTGGCAAGGAGTTGTGTCTGGGCTACAGAGAACTGCAGAGGGAGTGTAGAGTGAGACACGCATGGGCCAGAACCATTCATACACAGTGGGTACGGAAATTTTTCACTCTTTGTTATATTGCAGTCATTTGCTAAAATGATTTAAATACATTTTTTCCTCATTAATGTACATACAGCACCGTATATTGACAGAAAAATACTGATATTTTTGCAGATTTATAAACAATGAAAAACTGAAATATCACATGGTCCTAAGTATTCAGTATTTAGTAGAAGTGTCTTCTTGATCTAATACAGCCATGAGTCTTTTTGGGAAAGAACAAAACAAGGTTTTCAAACCTGGATTTGGGGATCCTCTGCCATTCCTTCTTGCAGATCCTCTCCAGTTCTGGCAGGTTGGATGGTAAACTCTGGTGGACAGCTAATTTTAAGTCTCTCCAGAGATTCTCAATTGGGTTTAAGTCAGGGCTCTGGCTGGATCATTCAACAGGCACAGAGTTGTTGTGAAGCCACCCTTTCGTAATTTTAGCTGTGTGCTCAGGGTCATTGTCTTGTTAGAATGCTGCTACCACCATGCTTCACTGTTGGGACTGTATTGGACAGGTGATTCTGCGTTTCTGAGCACTCTGGAGAAGGTTTTTGTCCAGGATATCCCTGTACTTGGCTGCATTTCTCTTTCCCTTGATTGCAACCAGTCGTCCTCCCCTGCAGATGCAAAACCGCCCCACTGCATGATGCTGCCACCACCATGCTTCACTGTTGGGACTGGATTGGACAGTGCCTGGTTTTCTCCACACATACCTCTTAGATTTAAGGCCAAAATGTAGAAGCTTCTGGCAGGCCACTCTGCCATAAAGTCCTGACTTGACTTTCTACAACTTTCTTCCATCTCCTGACTGCATCTTTGGGTTCTTCTTTACCTCTCTCACCAACACTCCCAGTGCCAGAAGGGACGCCCACCCAGCCTGGAGAGGTGGCCATTTCTGCATCAGGTGACCTCATCTCACCAGCAAAGACAGGTTTCACAGAAAGCGGGTGGACATCCTGAAAGGAAGCATTCTGGCCAAGAACCTCCTGAAGAACCGCATGGTCCATGTTCTTGCGACAGCTGCTTGCCCGCTATCAAGGCCACCCTGTCAGGAGCATTCATTGGTACATGTATCCCAGTCACATACCTAGATTAAATTTGCCTGTGACACCCAGTTTTTACTTCCTTCCATCTTATACAGACATAATGCATTTAAACCTTAATAAAAACGCACACCTAAACATTAAACTTGAACTTGTGTTTGCATCACACATATCCCAGAGTAGACCGATGCAGCAGTGACGTCTATGCCATATTCTCTCCTGACACTGTCCAGATGTCCTGACACTTATGAGTTCAACATATTGGATTCATGAGAATCTAGGATTTGCTCAGGGTTACTGTAATCTGCTATTAAAAAAAAAACCACAAATGTTTTGTGATTAACATTTAAAGTTGAGAATGTAGAAATCCAGACGTTCCAGTCATAACTTCACATACAGTACAGGCCAAACGTTTGGACACCTTAATATGTTTTCTTCATGACCATTTACATTGGTAGATTCTCACTGAAGGCATCAAAACTATGAATGAACACATGTGGAGTTATGTACTTAACAAAAAAGGCACCTAATACTGAAATAAGACATCCACATTCTTTTGTGTTATTTTAATGCTTTAGTAATATTAAATATGAATGGAGGATGAATGCCTCTGGAAAGATAAATGAAAAAAAACCTTATGCCTCTTTTTCTATTTGTAGCTGTGGCACCTAATACCCCCACAACTCATCTCCTTACCTCATCTCCTGCCCGGCTCCTCGCTGCAGCGCACACCTCAGCCTGCACATCACCATGGTAACCAGATGCTTGTTACTCTTTTCCACCTGTTTCTGGTGCGTGCCGCTGCCTGCTACTGAACACTTTCACGTACCTGCCAGTTTTTTTGCACACAACTTTGGGTTTTCCTGTGCATCCAGGAACCCTGCACCTTCCCTTCTTGTCAAACATTATTGGCTAGTGGACATTGGTCATGTGGACATTTTGGTTTGGAATGGGTGACGTGGTGCTGTCTGAAGTGCACAAGAACACCCGTAAGACTGTTGATCATGTTGGGGCCAATCAGTAAATGTTCATTAAGACAGGTACCTTTGTGTTTGGCGGAGCAGTCGAAGACCACACGTAACCTGTCAGGTTTCTTTGGATGATAGATGGCGTGGTGTGGTATGTACCATGTCTTGCCAGGGAGTCCGATATCATCAGTCTCTTCTGCATCACCTCTTTCGATGATGTCATTCATGTATTTCATGTAATCCTCCTTGTATTTTTCGTCTTTCATGAGTTTGCGTTTGAACTGGTTTGGTCTTTTTTCAGCAAGTTTGTGGCTTTTCTCTAAATGGCAATGGCATCTCCAAATGTCCCTTTTCCATCTGTGTTATGCCTTGCTCCAGCTTTTGGAGGAATGTTAAATCCTCCTGTGATACAGTCTATTCGTTCCTGTCCGTCTCTTTGAAATCTCTTTCCAGAGCAAGTATTGCATCTGTTGGAGTGGAGTGAGGGATTTCTTTAACCTTGACTCTGTGGCAGAGGCTGCTGTCTATATCCGTTTCATTGTACAGTGCTGAGTTGCCTACTATGCTCCATCCTAAGTCTGTGCGAATAGGGCTCACCATCTTTTCCTAAGATTACTTGTTTAGGTGCAAGAGCTCTGGGACAGGTATAACCTATAAGGATGAGGAGTGGAGGGATCTCATCTACAATAGGCAGTAAATGACTGTTTGGCTGTTTCACATGTGGGTATGTGTTCCCTGTTAGCAGGTAAGCAATCCTTGGAGTATGCCGTGGGGAGCTTTATGACTGTGGCTGAGTTATAAACTCTCACCAAGAGATCAGACACCCTTCCACTACTTATGACAGCATTTTTACCCAGCATGTTAGTCAATTTCAGCTTTACTGGACAAACATCTGCCTGCAGCTCATGCGTTACATCCTGATCCACAAAGACAGCATCGCTCTGAGTGTCTAATAATGAATAGACCAATTTTTCCTTGAGTGGAATTTGTGGTGGTTGACAGCCATACTGGGACTGTCATTGAGGTGCTGACGGTCTGTTCTGATCTGGCAACATTAAGTGACATGGCTGTTGCAGTTTCAGGTGATTTGCATTCTCCGTACTCACACGTGTTTGTCTTTGCAAACTGTTACTGTAGTTTTCATCATGAAGACACACAGGATGTCTCTTTGTGCAGGTTTCGCAAGTGAGGCGGCGTCTGCAGTCCATAGCACATATTTCTCTCACATATTTCTTTCTATTTTCTAGAGACATCTTTAAGAAGTCTGGGCATTTGTGAAGCTTATGTGCGTCCTGGCACAACATGCATGGGGTGTGTCAACATGCATGTTAGGTGTCTATTTTTATTGTCGGTTTGTCACGTTGTACAGTTGCATTTGTGTTAAATACACCTGCTTTATTCCCACTGATACCCCTTGTAGTCCTTTTATCAATTTGTTTCAGTGCGGCGAAGTGCATGAATGGATGTGACTGGGTTGCTTCCGCTTCTAATGAGAGGAAGGAAGCAAAATCACAGAAACTTGGAAATTCATCACCCTCCATTAAAGTTTTTGATACCTGTCTATTCCATCTTGCATTTATCCAGTCCAGTAGTTTGTGCAACAATCTTAGATTTTCTTGGCATACGTTTAGTATTTGTAATCCCTTTACGTGAGGCATAGCAAGCTTGCATGCATTTATGAAATCTGCAAGGTTCCTTAATCCATCAGCGTCTCTGGACTGCACCTTTGGCCAATTCGCTAGCTTCTCTCTAAATGCCTTTTGTATCATGAATGGTTGACCGTATCTTTGGTTTAGTATATCCCAAGCATCATTGTATGCCTCTTCATCGTAAGAATGCACTTAACCTGGAACACCGAACAGGTTCCAACGTTTATCAGACGGCCTTATCCAGAGTACTTTACAGTCAGTAGTGACAGGGACAGTCCCCCCTGGAGCAGCTCAGGGTAAAGTATTGTTAGTATTCCATATTGACTTTAACATTGACTAACTCATCACTAACTCACTCTTCTCTTTTCTCTATCCTTCACCATCCACTGTGGTGGACAGAGGATGAAGGTGGACGCTGTAATACAGCTGGACCTAGATGTGACATAGTCACCGAATGCCACACGTCACATGCCACGAAATATATGGCGGTTTGTGATTTGCTTCTTTACGTGCTATAACTGATCTATGCGACGGTTTAAGGCCAAATACATTAAGCCCTTTGTGTACTGGGCCAGTAATATTTTCATCTGCCGGTTTTCACTACTTTAATTTAAATACAATTATGTTAATTTTTGTTCATCATCTAACCTTTGGTTTTCCACATGGTGAAAGATAACACACATTTAAAGATTTGAACATTTAATTTTTTCTTATTTAGATGTAATTTCTTCCACAAACAGGAGAGCAGTAACGCATCAGGTCTAGACGATGTCTCCTCTTCCTCCCTCAAAACCTGTGCTGACCAGCTGGCTCCAGGTTTCACTCACTGACTGTGAGTACCGCGGCTCCTCAGGGACGTGTCTTCTCCCCACATTTTTCCAGGACCGTCTACAGAACCGCTGCAATGGGTGGGCCAGAGCGCCATAAAATCAGACAAGTGATCAATATTATTAGCATTAACAGCTGGTTTTATAAAGCAGTCACCTGCTGGAAACATCATGCTGGAAACATCATGATTGGGCAGTCTTGCAAGCTCCTCTGGCGTAAGCTGCCGGGTTAACTGGACATCAGGGACTTCAATTCTGGCCACATCTGCCAAGTCTGGGCCATTGCACCATAAAGCTCATCAACCTAAAACAAAATTCTGCATCTCGATTCTGCATCATCACAGAGATGTTTCATGGTAAACACATCTAGCACATATGATAGATCACATTACATTACATTAGCAAAATCATTCTAAAGTCACAAGGACCTCTGGGTAGGGCCCCACAAACACACCCAAACACACCTTAATGAAAAATATATATTTGCGTGTGGCAAAAGTATGTGGAGAAAAGAATGCGGTTCTCTTCTTTTAGGATGTTTCAGGTTAACTGAATTCAGCTGGTATGGTGACTGGTTATTTTCGCATCTCAGGTAATGGAAGTTCAGTTCTCCTTGGAACCTGTTGAGATGAGTCTGAAGCAATGCTAAGAAAACCCAGCAATACCCTAAACTAAACAATACTAATACTTAGTGGTAGCAGCAATTTTTGATTAATTCTTCCAGCTGAAAAAATATACAACATGTACAAAAATAGCTGAATAGAGCTGACATTATCAGTGTAAAAAGATACTGTAAACTGATCAACCACTTTTGTTGTTTTCCATGTACTCTGCTAAAGCAAAAGATTTGCAATTTAGTCATTTGTTAATAAAGGTGTCACGGGTGGGGCTGGATATGGCAATGAAGGAGGACACATTCGCACGATTTCACGCGACGGGTTTAATATAGACCACACACGAGACAAGGGAACATAAACACGCACAATGACCCGACGGCGAACAGACACGAACAGGATAGCTTTATACAATTATATAAATAGACACCAGGTGAACACGATCAGGGAACATTACACGAGAATAACATGAAACTCCGGTCCGGACTGCGGATTCGGAGTAACCCCTGCCGGTCCGGATCATGACAAAAGGATTGCATCAGCACTTTGGACATTGAATTGCCATTTGCAAAATGAATTTCCTTTTGAATAAATATGTAGAAAACCCATGGCAACACGAAATGCAATTGAGTGAATTGTTATTATATTTTTTATTAAAAAACCTTGAAATGATCTAAAGATTACATCAGTTTACATGCACTAATTGAATATTGCATTGGCAATTGCCCATTGAACTTACATTTCAATAGTTGTGCTTAAAACCGTCCATATTAAACTGGTTTTCTGATCATGACAGTGAGTGTACTGCAGAAGGCAAAATGGTCTAATGTGGTACTGGCAAGGTGTACCTAATAAATGCCGGTGAGTGTATAATGTCACTAAATATAAATGTATATATTTTTTATAATATTCAATATTATTAATATAATATTATTAATATAACAGCAATATTCAAGCTGGGGATCGTCATCATACATCATAGTTATATATACATATTTCACACGTGAAAAGCAGTAGCGCCTGTATTTCTCTCTTGTGGGAGTTTACTCACAAATTTCCGAGGGCAGAACGAATATTGATTGGTTCAGAGAGAGAACCAATCAAATCGTAGAGGAGGCGGGTCTAACGAAAGTGATGGGGCAGGTGGGAGTTTAAAAAATAAATGTCTCTGTGGCAGGATCCGTGAATGGATTTTTCACTGCGCTTAGTACAAAAGTAAGATTATTTAAAATGTATTTGATGTACAGGCTTTACTTTGAGAAATTGGTTTAAGGCTTTGAGCATTATTGTTTTGGTTAAAGCAGGTTAGCATTCACTTTGCATTAGCTATTAGCTAGCATTATTAGTAAACCAACGACGAAAATTCTGATGAAATGCTGATTGCATGTGATGCATGACTCATATTTGCCTATTTATAACCAATTATGAAAATCAAAGTTTGCTGTAAAAACGGAGATATTATGTTTTTCATTTTGCCTGCAGCCATCACTTCAGGTCAGGTTTGGTATTTGAAATGGCTTTTTTGCTACATTATTATGATCTCTTTTTAGTGGTGTAGGGTTTTGAAGGTCTGGGGAAGACTGTTTGTAGCAGTAGTTAATATTAGTAATGTAGGGCAAAGCTGTGCTGTCAGCATTATTACTGCTGGTGGTTCAGATTAGTTATACAGTAAAGTTATTGCCCTCGTATAAAGAAGGTTAAAGATCCTGGGGTGACACACAATAGAAATGTTCTGTATGTTGCGCTATGAACAATGATAAATAACTGTACATAACAGAAGCATTAAGGGGTATACTTTTAAGAAGTGTGTGAGGTGATAATGGTTGATTTGGAGGGATGTCAGGAGATCAAAAGAAGGATAGCTTTGGGAACCAAGGTGATTTTCCTCCTCTGTGTTTTCCAGTCAGCAACATCGGAGTCTGCGTTTGAAGGGGAGCCTGACAGCGTTCTTTTGCCGGTTTGTGTGCTGCGTGCTGTTGGAATGGAACCAGCAGATGATTGAGAATGATACGACACTCTCTAGGAAGGAATAGTAAAAAGTCCGTAAAATGTCTTTCCTGACTACAAAGGATATGAGCTGCCTGGTGACACTTTCTGAGAATCTCCTCTGTGTTGGAGGAGAACTTCAGCAGGGGATCGAAGATGATGCCCAAGTATTTATAATCCTCAACTAGCTCTACTGGCTTCCTGTGGATGGAGGTAACTGCTGCAGCCAGGTCCCCCTGCTTGGTGGTGAAGATCACCACCATCTCCTTGGTTTTACTGATGTCCAGTTCCAGACATGAGGTGTCACACCAGTCCAGAAACTCATGCAGAAGCAGACCATGGTTGTGTGAGGGGCCTGACAGTCTGGAGGACTGTGTCCTTGGTGTCTGTTAGAGTTGTACGCCGTTCCAACACTTATAAACCAGAGAAGAATGACACGAAGAAGTTGAGCTCTTTTACTTGCAAGGAGAGCGATCAGAGACGACCAATACAGCAGCCTCCAAAAAGCTCTGCCGTCTCTTCCGCTTCCTCTCTTTTTATTCAATAATAGGGCGGTACATTCATCACAGGATCACACCAAATAAGCTTATAATTTGCATGTAGGGTTGTCTCTTTGGTAGACGCTCCATCGCCAAGGTCTTCTTGTTTTTCTTGCTTCTCCGCGGCTGCAGGCCTCCTCTTATCAAGTCGCGGTCATTCTGTTCTGCAAACAGCCTTTAGCCCACCAGTTTCTGAAGAGACTAATGATTCAATGTAGTGCGCATATTAAAAAGATTAATATAGTTTAATGCATGCGATATATATATATATGTCAAAAGGATTAATGGAGTTTAATACATGTGGGATATATATGTCAAAAAGGTAGTAAAGGTTAATAGCATGATAACTTATATACATTTTCCAACATTTCCCCCCTGTTTTTGAATAATAGGTTACTTATTGTTGTTGGATATATGGACACTGGTAATAAAAGGGTTACTAAGACACACAACCCGGTGGTGTTTGTGGGCAATCGATCAAACAACCTGATCCCAAACTTGATCCCAACTTCTGCAACGACAATCTGGTTGAGTTATAACCGCTGGTTTTACCTGTAATAATGGTCATGGCCCCATACAAAGCACGCAATCTTGTTGAGTGACATTAGCTGCTTGCTCCACTTAAAGAAGCCAATTGTTGTTTTTACCACATCAAGCATGTATCAATTATTTTTTTTAATTTTTTTTATATAGGCTAAAGCCATATGTAGCTGTACCACCAACCCCCCTGTTGAGATATGTGTTTTCCCATGGCTCAAAATCGCAGCCCATCTGTATGTAGATATGTACATATGTAGATTGTTTTTTTTTTTTTTTTTTTCTAAAAAATTGTAAATAATAAAAAATGAAATTAACAGTTGTCGATAAGGTAACATCCAAATTGCATCAAAAACCCGCGTAGAAACACATCCTCAGTCATGCTGAAAATCCAAGACTACTACAGCAGTATCATCCAACATCCGTTACGCACCCGATTCGTCTTTACACAAAAATTTGCACCTCCCAAAAATAAATAAAAAAAGAATGCATGAAAAATCAGCTACAGGACATAGTGAAGGAGAACAGAGGTGACACGGTCACAATTTTGGAGGCCTAATGTGGGTGGGGAGTCTGTTTAAACCCTGCATCAGGGTTCCACAGCACCTGAGAAGACATCGATTTATAATGAGTGAGGGCAGTTAAAGGCTTGCTGAACCTTGGAAGAAATACTCAATGGTAGGAACAAAAGGCAATAAATAACAACAACTGTTTTACAGTAATGGATGTGAGGAGTTTGGATGACAGGTCCTTGTCATCTTCCACTAATAATGCGACCCAGAAATATAACGGAAATGTAACAGCAAAAATGCAACTGAAATCCAAACCAAAACTGAGACAATAACCCTATTGCTGTAAATAACAATAATAATAGTTATTCTCTAAATGCTCTCGGTCTGGGTTCAAGGAAACAAAAAGTGCACAGCGCAAGATATAACCAGCATAATGTAGTCATCCCAATGCTACCATTTAAATAAAGAACAATACAGTATCATATCGGTCATTGGCTGGGGCAACACAATGAAATGAAATAAAATCCACAGTACAATATAAATGTGAAGCCTTTTTTTTTTATTTTTTTTTTTATATGTCTTCCACTGTTCTTTTTTACATGGCTGCACTAGAATCAACAATGAGAAAAGAAAAAAATTCACTTGTCAGAGGGATGCGTATCAGTGTGTTATATCTTCGTATTCAGCGTGAGTGTCAGTGTAGGTCAGTGTAGGTGTGATGGACCTTATTCAAAGACACAGTAACAGAGGCAAACAGTGCAGCCGTTGGGAAATCTCCCTTCTTAAATAAAATAAAACAACACAAAACCCAGAAAAAAGAACCCAAAGTGTACATACAACAGTACAATATTCATTTAAAATTGCACAGTTTAGATGTAATGTATATATTTTCCCCAGCTTTTCACAAACTTAATTTTAAAACTCTCAGGAAGAAAAGAAAACAAACAAACAAGATACACAAAATGTAAATTCAAAATATTTCCCATATTCCCTTTAAATCTGAATAAGGTGGAGACCCGTTGTAAATCGCTGTGCTGATGCCCAGACGGTAAAATCTATTGCTAAGAGTTCCAAAACAAAACGAGAGAGAGAGAGAGATAGGCCCCACACACACACACACACACACATACCAGAGAGATAAGGTCTGCCAATGCGTGTAGACGCACATACCACACACACACACACACACACACACACACACACACACACACACAGAGGCTGGAGTGTCTCATCAGAACTCCTGTCCTGCACTTGTATTTTCCTGTAGATGTAACCATTCCCCTATTCCGCCAGTACTGAGCAAATGTATATTGGCTATCAGTATATATAGTAACATCTTTCCCTTTCATTAATTTACAAGCCTCAGTTAGAGCAATTATTTTGGCTGATTGCGCTGAAAAAGTCGATGGTAAGTTGTCAGCTTTAATCACTGCTGTCACCATGGCGTAGCCCGTTTATGTTTTTCCCAAATAATTTTTCTTTGAAGAGCCATCGATGAATATTAACTCACCCTGAGGCAAGGTTGGTCACTTAAATCTAATCTAGATTTAGCTGTGTGTTCGTGTTATTCTCCGTCATCGGGTAAAGGTAACAATGTGGCTGGGTTAAATGTGGTGCATCGTTTGATAGTGAGATGTGGCTGTGACAGCAACGTGGCCATGCAGGAGAGGTGCCTTGCAGGTGATAAAAAGATCATATTGGTTTGCAGTAGTAAAGCAGCCACTGCATGTGGGACCTTAAGGGTCAATGGGTGGAGTAAAACTATTCCGGCACTTGCTTCTACTGCCATCGACGCTGCTATCACCGCCCTCACACAGTGTGGCATTGTGTGGGCTACACTATCTAATTTGGATGAAAAATATGCTATCGGTCTTAGTTTGTCTCCATGTTGTTGGCCTAGGACAGAAGTCATATATTTGTCTTTGCAGTCCACCATTTGTATAAACGGTTTACTATAATTTGGCAAGGCTAGAGCTAAATTGGAGGTCAGCGCCTGTTTAATATCACAAAAAGCTTTTTCTGCTTCTGACGTCCAATTTAGCGGTGATGTCATTTTCAGGTCTTCGGTGTAAATTAAAGCCGTGAGTGGGGAAGTAATCTCAGCGTAATTTGGTACCCAACTTCTACAATAATTAGTTAATCCTAAGAATGACATCATTTGTTTTTTATTAATTGGTTTTGGCGCCTGTAGGACCGCTGTTTTCCGTTCTTCTAGAATAGTTCTGCCGCCTGCACTGAGGTGGTGACCCAGGTATTTGACTTGTGGATTCCACAATTGCAATTTGTTTTTACTAACTTTGTGCCCCTCTATAGCTAGGTGATTTAAAAGGTCCACAGTGTCAATTTTACATGCTTCCAGACTCGGAGAAGCCACTAATATATCATCAACGTAAAGTAGAATCTGACTTCCCCCCGGTGGTTGAAATTTGGACATGCTGGCATGCATGGCTTGGGAATATATAGTAGGGCTTTCGCAATAGCCCTGGGGAAGCCTAGTATAGGTGTATCGTTTCCCCTTAAATGTAAAAGCGAACCAAAATTGGCTGTCTGGGTCTATGGGAATGGAGAAAAAGGCATTACTAATGTCGACCACAGTAAATATTTGCGCATCTGGTCTTTAGAATTTGGAATTTAGTAATGTGTGTGGGTCAGGCACACACGGAGCTCGCTGTACTACTGCAGCATTTACTGCCTGCAGATCCTGCACCATTCTCCATCCCACCGAGGGAGCTTGCTTTTTCACCGGGAATATAGGTGTATTGCAGGGGGAATAATCTCTCTTTATAATAACCCCTGCTTGCTGTAAGTCACGTATCACTGGTGTGCCTTCTAGTGTGTCAGGTTTAAGCGGATATTGTCTTATGCAAGGCCGATATTCTGTTTTGGGTCTGACTCGTACCGGTAAAATTCCTTTTATCAGTCCTACATCAGACGGTCCTTGTGACCACAATGATTGAGGGATTTGTGCTAGTTCATCTTCATCTTCTTCAGTGAGCAGAAAATGTCACTGGTTTCTGGATGTACTCCAGTCTTGGTCTGTATTGTCCAATACAGCCATTTCCAAATTATGCTCTAATTTGTCCCACATGTCTGCCCAAATCCGTTGCGCTGTCACCTTCTTGAACTATGGTGCCCAACGACTTCCAACTCCTCTCTCTGTTTTTATACAGTGAGATGTGCGGTGGATACCAACCCGGAGCATTGCTAGGTAAAGCGACCCCCGCCACCACGTTACCTTGCCCGTCCGAGTAAACATAAAGAATGACTATGGTTGTTGGCGTGAGTCGTGACAATTTCTTTTCGTATATTGGATCAGGCCAAGGAGAGTTTTTATACCACATGGTGACATGTAGTTCGTCAGAGGGCATGAGCTCCACACCTGTTACGGAGTGGAGACGAGTGCCAAACCTAATTTAAGTAAGCCGTCTCTTCCCAGCAAATTAACAGGGCATTCTGGGATAAAAAGGATGGACACGTTTTACATGATGTTCCTTTGGGGTCTCTCACCCAAACTGGTTTAGAAGCAGTGACTATTGTTGTACCCCCATTTGCTGATCTCCCTACTACTCCCTACTAATTCTTCTCCTCCAGTCATGCCGTGTTATCTCCTGGCCCTGCTAGACAGTCTCTGGCTATGTGCCCAGCCTTCCCACAGGACCAGCAGCCTGCTCTCCATTGGCCCTGTGTGTTCCACCCTCGTCCTTGGACACCCCCTCTTCTTCTTCCCCTGCGTCCTCCCTGTCTCCCTCTACCTCCGCCTCCATGGTAAAATGTGTCTGTATCCCGCATAGTGTTTTCCCAAAAGGTGTCATATTTTTTTTTTTATAGGTTTGTCTTTTCCTTTTAGTTCTTATCAGTTTGTCTATGTGCATGGCGTGGATATGCCATATCCCATATCCAGATACAGGGGAGGAGCTGCAGGCACAGAGGGAAGCGCTGGTGGCTGCACTAGCGGCCCCCATTGCCCCCTCCTCCCCTACTCCTTCCTCGTCAGCCCTACGCACCCCTTCCCTCTGACTTCCCCTACTTCCAGTTTCTTCATGGTCTTCTTTGCGGAGAAACAGAATAGTTTTCTCCACTTCCATCACTTTAACTGCCTCATCCTCTCTCTCCCTTTCCTCCTCACGTGCTGCATTCTCTCTAGCCTGTCTTATCTTCCTCTCCCCTTCTTCTCTCTTTCCTGCTATCTTTATCCACTGTATTAAAGCCTCAACCCCTTCTCGCTTCATTTGCTTCTCCTTATTTTTACATGTATGTTTTATGGCTCCCTGTAACTCAATTAGACTTTTTAATCTCAGTTGTCCATCAAACCCGTATTTTGTTATCCATTTATTTAACGGCTCGACGTAGGCTTTGTTAATCTGCTCTACATACCTCCAGTCTTTACATTTTAGTTCTTCTTTCGGATCTGGTTTACTGGATCCCTTACCCATTTTGACCTAAATTTGGGCCAGTGTGTCGTACCTGGGGTATCCTAAAACACTGGTATTTGTTCACAGGACAGCGTATCAAAATTCCTCTCGTGGTGTATTTCACTTCTACCTCAAATCATTTGGGGTGGAAATACCGTGCCTCTGCGTCCACGAGGGGTCGCTGTTTCCTTCCCTGTGAGGTTTTGTATGGAGTGTCCGTCTAGTGACTTTCACCCCCACTCATCCACACACTCACACCCGCGCGCACTCTCATACACCTGTATGAGTTTTAAATCACTTATTTTACTATTGAACGTTCCTTTTCACTGACAGAGGAGTCCGTCCTCCCCGCGGATTTTAACCCTTTACGGGAGGGGTCCGCCCCCCCCACGGAATTTAACTGTCTTTGTTACCTGCCAGAGTCTAGAATACCCAGGGTTTGTTTCCTTTAAGTAACCTCTTGTTACTCTTGTTACCTCTTGTAACCTCTTGTTACCTCTTGTAACCTCTTGTTACCTCTTGTAACCTCTTGTAACCTCTTGTTACCATTCATTCCATTTCTTTTAAACAGAAGTCAACTTACCCCCGTGCCTTCTCTCACTCGTAAGATTCCGTCAACCTCCAGATCCCAACCGACGGGTCGGCCTCCCAGTCCCCAAAGGGGTCTGTCTCTGACCCCTACTAAGGAGTCAGCCTTGGCCAAGGATTTCCTGGTATCCGTCCCGTCCGCTGGAGTCCTTTGGTGTCTTGGAATCCGGCTCGAAGGACCAATAAAATGTTAGAGTTGTACGCCGTTCCAACACTTATAAACCAGAGAAGAATGACACGAAGAAGTTGAGTTCTTTTACTTGCAAGGAGAGCGATCAGAGACGACCAATACAGCAGCCTCCAAAAAGCTCTGCCGTCTCTTCCGCTTCCTCTCTTTTTATTCAATAATAGGGCGGTACATTCATCACAGGATCACACCAAATAAGCTTATAATTTGCATGTAGGGTTGTCTCTTTGGTAGACGCTCCATCGCCAAGGTCTTCTCGTTTTTCTTGCTTCTCCGCGGCTGCAGGCCTCCTCTTATCAAGTCGCGGTCATTCTGTTCTGCAAACAGCCTTTAGCCCACCAGTTTCTGAAGAGACTAATGATTCAATGTAGTGCGCATATTAAAAAGATTAATATAGTTTAATGCATGCGATATATATATATGTCAAAAGGATTAATGGAGTTTAATACATGTGGGATATATATGTCAAAAAGGTAGTAAAGGTTAATAGCATGATAACTTACATATACATTTTCCAACAGTGTCACCGGGTGTCTGTGCCTGCAGTCATCTGTATATAAGATGAGGAGCAGAGGAGAGTGCCGACCAGGTGGCGGTATAACAGATGGCGGTATAACAGAGGTCAGAGAGAGTTTTGTTAAGCAGTACTCTCTGTGATCTGTTGGTCAGAAAGTCCAATATCCACAGGATTGTCTTGTTGTCCAGATGAAAGTTGGAGGAAAGTTTATTAGCCAGGATGTGGGGGTGCAGGGTGTTGAAAGCTGAGGACAAGTCAGCAAATAAGAGTCTTAGTGAAGAAATAGATTTATGTATACAAAGAAATTAGATCATTGATTTTCAGTTGTCAGATATAAATTTTTAATGTATTAATTATTTAAATTCTGGTTATTCATATATATGCACATATCAATACTGAAGACATGATCCTTACTAGAGCTTAATACTTGCAATGTCTGTTGCAAAAAGGTTCATTGTCCACTTTGTCCACCAACACTATTTAAACATGCACTACTTGTCCATCTTAAAAATTGAAGGTTATGTTTTATTACTTTTTAACAGCAATGTACAATTAGATAACTAACTATACCAACTTTTCCTGTTTCACTGCTCAAAGGATCCAAAATATGCAGATGCAACCTCAAGTGCAGAACCCAGAGACGTTTCCCATGATATTAGAAGACAATGCTGTGAAGGGACAACATGGTAGACCGTATACGGTAGACTATAGACCAACTCCTGATGCTCTGCAGGCATCATGGAAGCACTTACAAACTGTTGAGAATTTGCCTGCTAATGTTTACTTTATTACAGTGTAATACAATTTAAATTTGGTACAATACATTAATGTTGATGTCCTGTGTTTCTTGTTGCCTGGAACAGGTCATCAGCCAGGAGAGAGACATCCGCGCCAGAGACAGAATACAGGAAGCAGCGAGAGGTCAGTACACCTCCCGACATCCCCAGACCAGGAAAGAGGTGCACTGGTCCGAATCTTGGACTCAACCAATCAGTTCCTCCACTCTTGTCTGTCCCCTTGCAGATCAGCGGTATGTCATGCAGCAAAGTCCTCAGTTCAGGCTGCACTCTTTCCCTCCTCTCTTCCGCTATGTGGAGCAAAGTGAGGAAACTCGGGGTGCGCTGGCAGCAGTGGGGTCAGTGAAGGTGGACTGCTGTTTAAATGGAGTAACCTTAAAGATGCAGTTTTTTTATTCTGGATGACATTAATCGTCCATTTCAATGTTTTTGTAAAATCTGGCGCATGGGAACGCACGCTCCTTGTTGCTGGTGGGAACGCAAAGGCGATGCAGCTAGACTGCTCTGCCCCGTCCATTTGAACGCACTTATTATAGGGAACCTGTTGTCCCCAGCATGCGGATTAACCTGAGGGAGGAAGATAAACGGCGCTTCTGACCCCAAGAAGAGCACAGCAGGAGGACCCGTCCCTGCTAGCCCTGTTGGATTGAGCAAGATATGCCGTTAAGTACAAAAAACCATATACAGATACAGTACCCACCCTAAAGTATCACTGACAATTTGCTATATTGAAGGACTCAGGCTCCTGTATAAAATACAACTGGAAGACAGAAATGTTGCAGATTGATGAGCTCTGGAGCCCTTTTTAATAGTCATATCCAAAATTAAACAGAGGAAACAATTTTTTTTAACTTACTTGTGACTGTAGTTATTCATTCCAACTAATTACAGATGTTTTGGGACAGTTTTGAAAATATCACATCATATGTATATTCCCCATTTTTATGTTTATATTTTCCAATCAAAAGAACAACTTGCAAAAAAAACTGGCTAGACAAGAACAAAATGTATTGACTTGAAATTTGAAAAATAATAAAAGTAATACTAAAACGATATAAAATAACTATGTTAAATTCCAATAATCGCTGGAATAAATGAACTGTATCCACATTATTGTGTATCATGGCATTGCTTGAAGCAGTTTTTTTTTTTGACGTGTGGCTGGCCTGGCACTTTCTGCAGTGTTTTCACCCTTTGATCACCTCATCTTGCAGTATCTCATCGCCGCTTGGCAGAGAGGTGGGGGTAGAAAAAATATGAAGTAAAATGTATTCATTTATTAGCCAGCAATTTCGATTTTATAACTAATTTGAAATAAACAATGCTGTACTCAGCAAATAAACAAAGAACATCACACAATTAGAGGGAGAAAACATAAAAAATATATAACTGAAAAATATATGAAAAATATTGTAAAATAAATTATACAACAGAGAGTACATACCTTTCAGAAGAAGGGATCCGAAAATACCTCAACCTCTTCTGCACACAGGAGATCCTCTTCATCAGATGAAGATTGAACAGTACAAATAGCTGGACTGCTGTGTTGCACCAGAATGTCCAGCACCTCCTCAGTCGTAAAAAACTTGCTTCTTTGCTGCGCCATCATAGTTTGGTCTTCTTTCTGAATCTACAGAAACAGCGGCGCCTGTCTTGTGTTGTGGACTGTTTTGCCTGTAATTCTGTACAATACGCGCAGGCATATCTCACGATCGCATTGATCGATTTGAATGGTTTGTTTTAATCGTCTGAGCCTGTAGAATTGTGGGAGCATTTGTGGAAATAACACCATTCACCACACACCATACGTGCGGGCATGAAGGCTGTGTTACGGTATGTTACGTCCCTGGTCTAGGGTCAGGGACATAACAAATGGGACATAGGAGCAGCAACAACACTTATGGCTAACCGTTTATTACAAACAAGGACATTGAAACAACAAAACACACACAAAACAGGTCTGGGCAGTCTAAGTTATTCTTGTCTTCTGGTCACAATCCTTCTTGCTTCACACCAACACTCTCTTCGCATCACCAACAACACTCTCTCCTCACACCACATCTTCCTCTTGTCCCAAAGCAGACGCCATTTTGAGTCCTCTTCCCTATTACAGCCCACCAATCATGGCAGGAAGTGGGAGGAGTCCAATCATGGAGCCACCTGCAACATTACGGAGAGAGAGAGAGACAGAAAGAGAGAGAGAGAGAGAGAGAGAGAGAGACACACAAACAGAACACACCCATACTCTGCCACGGGACGTCACAGGTAATGGTCAAGCAGAGTTTTTTTGGTAATATTTGTTTATGTGCGTGCTTTAAAATTGTGTTTTGTTTACGTAGTTTTGATATAAAATTATTTTTTTAATAAATAAGTTTTTCCTTGATAAAATTGTGATAACCACATATATTCATTTTCCGTTTCTCTGTAGGATGATGAGTCTCAGCTTGTGGAGAAACTACAGCAGCAGATGCTGGATCAGGGAGAGGTACGTTTACACCCGCCCACTCCCCGACACACCCACCCACTCCCCGATATTCTTCAAGTCTTGTGTAAAAATCACCACCTTTCTGAAAATGCTGAGTGATTCTTGAGGTGATTATTTTATTTTTTTGCTTTTATATCAGTGTTAGTGTCCCCTAATACTGTATCTGAAGTCCCTTTGTGCAGAATTACAACCACTTTGATCCAGTCCAAAAATGAGATTTCTGTTTGAATGTCTGTAGCTTTCAAATGCTAATGAGGAGGAGAGAGGCGGGACGAGGAGGGGAGCGACCTATAGAAGTTGAGTGGACATTAGTGGAAATGACATCATCACACCATTCACCAATTACAATGTCTGGTGCAGACAGTTTTAATTCTATTCATTATTCTAAAATCACTGTTTTTACAGCCTTTTGCATGAAGTAACTAAACAAATACATTTGTGCTCATTTTCAGAGAGCAACTGCAATGATGACATAAGGGAACAAATTCCAGATCAGACTGTTTGAACTGCCGCTCTCTTCTTCATCATCTGGAAACGACTCTCTTGCTGCTCATTTTTCTGTTCCAGCAACATCCTGAGTGTCGCAGATATGCTGGACAATCTAGGGATAAACTAAACATCTAGGTCACCATCCCACATGCCTCACATCCTCTTTGCATTGTGGTCTATCCATATCAGCTATGGCTCATGTTTTTCTTCAGCCAATTAACATTTATTTGTTCAATTTCAGGTTGACACTTTTTTTTGTGAAGTGATTGTCAATGTGAAACCACAGCACAGCACATGGTGACACAACAAAATGTGTCCTCTGCTTTTAACCATCACCCTTGGTGAGCAGTGGGCAGCCAGTAGTGCATGCCTGCAGGAAAGTTCCATTTGCACTGAGAGAGAAATTTAAGAAACAAACTTGCATGCATGGAAAGTTATTGAACGTTATAAAGGAAGATTGATGAACTGACTGATTGGGTGAGATCTCATACTGCAGAAGACAAATGATGAATTACAAATATGTTTGGATGCTAGAGATGCTGTGACGCTAGCTGTGATTTCTTATTTTTCCTCTCCGCTGCTCTTAGTTCCCTTCGACTGCTGTGCAACATCTCAGATAGCCAGAGAGCAGGGGGAGAAGTTATTTTGGGTGTGGAAGAAAGAGGGCAGAGATGATCCATAGAAAGGAAAAGTGAGGAGAATGTTAGTGGCGGTTTTCAGGGGTAAGGAGAAGAACGAGTCAGAGATATGAAAGATGTGAAAGAGTGCAGGAAGGTGAGACCGAGTGAAGGTTATGTAGAATGAGTAATTAATGGTGGTCAGTCTTGGATCCGATAGGTAAAGTGAGGGTGAAGGACAGAATGTGGTGGTCAGAGATGTGAAGTGGAGTGGAAGAAAGGACGGTAGGTGGAGACGGACGAATGAAGACCAGGTCCAGGTCCATTCCCTTTCCTCTTTTGTTGCTGTTGGCCCAGGATAAAGAGTGGAGATTAATGAGGCCCAATATATGGTGCGAGGCATGTAAGACATAAAATATCCGTACAGGTTGCATCAACAGAAAAAACTGCTCACATTCCCTTTAAATGTTAGTTACTTTTACCTGAGCATGCATGTCATACGAATAAGTGAAGCGCTATAATAAAATTTCATACTGCATCACATGAACTAATATAAAGTTATTCCGTCAGGTGTTTGTTTTTTTTCTAGCAAACTCCATGCAGGATTTCATGTGTCTTGCTCCGAGGAGAGGCTTTTGTCGGGCCACTCTTCCATAAAGCACTGTATATGGAGAAGATCCGTAGAGAGGATCGTGAGGTCCTGGACGTAGCTGAGTTGGTCACTGTAACATGGATGAGATGCTGCTGCTGGGGTCTCTGCTGTCTCCCACAGTGAAAACCCTCAGGTCTAGCAGAACTACATGATGGACCTCCTCCCTCCTGCTGTAATCCAAGACAAGTTGACAAGTTAGGCCTTATCAGGGCTCTTAGTTTTTGTAACCTCAAAATCAATAGAAATCGAATGAGAATTGCTGGTGTCTTCCTCCTGTAAGTCGCTTTGGATAAAAGCGTCTGCAAAATAAAGTAAAGTAAAGTAAAGTAATCCTCCACTTGACATAGGAACAGGATGATGCTGATTTGATGTTAAAACTCACTGGCGTTTAAAACTCTTCAGCGTTTACAGCGGTGATCCCCTAATTCTTTATCCCCCTAATTACAGAATTTCAATAATCAACCAATGTCAGTATGTAACTTAATCGTTCAAATGTTACATGTAGCACCAGGTTCCGGAGAAACGTTATTTCCTTTCACTATGTACTGTCTTAACATGTATATAGCTGAAATGAGAATAAAGCTCAACTTCAACTTCAATGTAATAGCATTCAGTGACATGTAAGTTCTGTATGTTACTTTATAGTTTTATTGTGGCGTCAGGATGATAAGACAGGAGACGCTTCAGTCGTCTTGAGGTCCGCAGATTGAGCCAACAGACAACTTTTACCCCCTGCTGCTGCACATCTATCCCACGGTGTCCCGCTTCCAACACACACACACACACACACACACACACACACTAAAAGTAAATTCCCTTTACATACAAACCTGCAAGGCATGCTGGTCTCATTCACTTGGCCGACCCTTTTCAAATCATCCTGCTCTACACAGAACAAGCTGCGCTGTAAACAGCTGTGTACACACACAAACACACTCACACACACCCGGACAAACACATAAACACGTTGGCACACACACACACACACACACACACACACACACACACACACACACACACACACACACACACACTTGTAAAGCATCTCATAATACCAATGTCTGGTAATTTCTTTTCATCTTTTAGATGAAATAGTTTAAGTAATAAGAGGAATTTGGAGATTTTCTGCTCTAATGTTTCACTTGATATTAAATTACCTTATACTTATAAATGTTCACCTAACCTGCATATGGTCTGAAATCATACTCCATCAAACTCCCATATCTGACCCAGGACTGTATGTAGAGGCATCAAGTTCAGGCTATATCCAGTGCCAGCAGAAATTAAGGAGCCCTGTGTAGGACTTTATGTTGTCTTCAGATCATCAAAAAGGACTATCTCTCAGAACATCCTCCATATTCTCAATGTCATACATCATTAGTGGGGAGCATAATTCATAATAATCTGAATTGTTGTGAAGATTTTTTTTTTTTTTTTGACAAAACATGCAAGTTCTCTGGTACATTTATACAGGGTGTCCACAAAACATCTATACAAATTAAAAAGTGTATTACAAGTAGCATTCAAATTGTAACTCGGACAGGTACTCAAGCAAAATGATACACAGAGGTGTATCACCACAGGGTGGTGCCTGCTTGGCACGTGCAGAGTTATCTGAATACTTAAGACCGTTTTAAGACCATACTACCATATGAGTGTTTGAAAGTGAAGGTCATTGTGAAACGCAGCACAGCACACGATGACAGTGTACGGAGCAGTGTGTGAGGACGGTGCTTTGTTCAGTGGGCCCACAGTGGAGTGAGGCACCTAGTGGACATAAGAAGTCATTGCATTTAAGAATGCTTAAAGTTGTACTTTCCCTCTTTTGAGTAGATATTTTAAAATAGATATTTCAATCCATGAATCTATGAAACCTCTAATAGTTTTAGATCACAGTAAAACTAAATAAACGAAATAACATTGAGTGACTAAAGTTTTAATTCATTTATTTGAACATGTAAAATAAACATGTAAAATAAAGTGAAGTGATTGTCACATGTGGTACACAGCAGCACAGCACACGGTGCACACAGTGAAACTTGTCCTCTGCATTTAACCCATCACCCTGACTGAGCAGTGGGCAGCCATGACAGGCGCCCGCGGAGCACTGTTTGGGGGCGGTGCTTTGCTCAGTGGCACCTTGGCGGATCTGGATTCGAACCGGCAACCTTCTAATTACAGGGCCTCTTCCTTAACCGCTAGGCCACCACTGCCCCAAATGTTGAACATTTGTTTGCAAAAAAGATATACATTTTCAGTTCTGATGTGTAATTGTGCATATTATAAAATATTTCTGCTTTAATATGTGGCTCCTGATTGGCTGCTCAGTGCTGTTACATGTGAAGGTATGTTTACAACATACAGTTGCTAGGCAACACCGAATGAGCCAGTTGTTATTTCATTACTCCTGCTTTCTTTAGACAACGAATAGAATTTTTTACCCCAAAAGCCTTTTTAAAGGCTAACTTCTTATACTTTTTTTAGCATTGTCATTAATTAGTGTTACTGTTTAGACTTAAATTAACTTAATTTAGTCAGTAGTTTCTTCATTTTAGCTTCTGGTAGAGAGATTAGCTTAGCATAATTTAGCTTAGCATAACTTAGTTATAAAGAGATATTTTTCCAGGTGAAGGATGGGCCGCCCTCGGAAGGCCAAGCAACCACCAGTCGCCAGGAGGCCACCGCGGAAGATCCTGCCAAAAATACCAGCTCACATGCTTCACACTTGTAAGACATTAAGAAACTCCACATAATAGTGTGTTTTCTCTTGACTATTCTACTGATTTCCTCATAATTCATAACTCAGGATCAATAAGAAAAACAAACAACAGGTGCAGCTCACTGTAAATCCTGTATTTGTGTATCCAGTAAACAAATATGGTCCATTGTAAGGTATCAAAGTCAGTAAATTATCACCAAAAATCTCAATGTATTCATGTCAGTGTACTTCTCAGGAATACCGTGGGCATGTGTGAGGGACACTAACTCCCCTCCAGCTCTGCTGTGGAGCATTCCCTGTATGCAGCAGCTGCAGGCTACTCCACAGCCACCCCAGCAGGAAGACACTCAGGAGGTTGTTCTTCCAGAAGACGTTGTGGACGAGCTGAGTTCTGTTCCTGGAATCTGGGACCTGGCTGTGGAGATGGGCATCTTGCTTCCATGGAGCAGGCCGCAGGTACAGGATGGTCCTGCCTCCCCTCTGCCCGGCGTGGTCCCTGTCTCCTCCGTTACCAGCGCTCATCAGCCCTCCACTAGCACATCATCCATGGAATTTGAGAGCATTGAGGACCGCTGGATTCTTCAGGACCAGATGGAGGTAGAAATGATGACCAGCGACCCAGCAGCAGACAGTCCACAGGGACCCCAACAGGAAGCCAGTCTGGAGGACTTTGTGGAGGAGCTGAACAACATTCCTGTCATCTGGGACATGAATTTCGAGATGTCCCTCCTCCCTCCACCTTACTAGTACCACTATTAGTAGCACAGCAGCACCAATAGTGATCACTAGTACAGGTAAGCATGAAGGTAAGTATGAAGGTAAGTACTTAGTGACGGGCGGCACGGTGACATTGTGGTTAGCACCTTGTCTCACAGCAAGAAGATCTGAGTTTCGGTCCCTTCTGTGTGGAGATTTGCAAATTTGCATGTATCTCCCCGTGTCAGCGTGGGTTTTCTCCGGGTTCTCCGGTTTCCCCCACAAAACAACTAGGCCAATTGGAGATGAATTGGACACAAATTGGCACCAATTTAACCTGTAGTTCCTTAAACAGTTTAATAATTAACAGTAGAAGCAAAAAAAAAAGCCAAATAAAAAGGCTCCAGTGGTGGCACTCTTGACCTTCAGGATCAGGGCGGGGTTCAACTCCCTGTGGAGTCTGTTTTCAGAATGGCTGCTTATCTAATGTCTAAATGTTTAAAAAAAACCTTGCTGTTTATATGCATTAAATGAGGCTATTCCCTAATCTAGCGTCCTTTAACTTCAGCAAAGATTCATACTGTCCTCTGTATCTGTGAAATTCTTTTACGTTGCTATTCAGCAGGTTGATGGATTATAAAACCAGCAGTTAACGCTAATAATGTTGATCACTTGCCTGATTTTATGTCCCCCTGGCCCACCCATTTCAGCAGTTCTGTAGGCGGTCCTGGGACATGTCCCTGAGGTGCGCCAGCCAGCTGGTCAGCACTAATTTTGAGGGAGAAAGAGGAGACACCGTCTATTGAAAAAACAAGTATTCACTACATATAATGTGTGTTTTAATTTAAACCTGCTAAAAAATCTTAGCTGCCTGAGCACATGTTGAATTATAGTTAAAGGTAGGGCATTTTTGGAGAACACCACTTTCAGAGTTCAATTAAGCAAAGCTGAAGAATTTTATGCATGAAAAAGCACATTCATTACTTCTGAAACATATATGTGTCAATAAATATATTCAGACAGATTTTACTTTAACTTTATATTTTGTGATATGAAGATGACAGAAGTTCCTCTCAGATACCACAAGGGAACACGTGTGACTCCAATGGCTCTCTAGTACACCCTGCATGGCTATATATCCCTCCACCAGATTGTGAAATCAGACTGCATACAAGTATTTCAAAGTGACTTTTGTGACTTCAAATCACAGATTGTACAGTCTGTGTAAAGTCAAAGATGACAGGAAGAAAGTATGAACCAGTGGTTGGATTTCTCAACAATTTGAGGAGAAAAAGAAGGAATCAAGGACTCACAGCTCCCATTCCGAACCAAAATGTCCACATGACCAATACTTCACACTGGCCAATAATGTTTGACAAGAAGGGAAGGTGCAGGGTTCCTGGGTGCACAGAAAAAAACCAAAAATGCAAAATACACCTTTTGTTTCACAGCACAGTAAATGTATGTACAACCATAACATATTATGCTCTACAAGTCTTGTAACAATGGAACAAATGGAAATATTTGTATATCTACGGCCGCGGCCCTGGGAGTGTCTGTACGTGCTGATAGAGCAAGGCCACTTTAAACTGAAGGGCCTGCATGACCTGATCTTGACGCTGCTGCTGCACCTGCTGCTGTTGTAGATGTTTATGAGCGAACATCCTCTTCAGGGTTTTCATGTCCGCTGCCCCCTGCTGTCAAGGCCGGGCCGGGGGGCGCATTCACCGACATGGGGCTGGAGCTGAAAGCAGACTGTGGTTTGACGATACGTGCAGGCAGAGATTCGTGGAAATGAGGCAGGCGCAGAGGTGATCTGGAATAACTTCTGTTTGCCATGTTGGTGCTCGTGCAGCACGGCAGGTACGTGAAAGAGTTCAGTAGCAGGCAGCGGCACGCACCAGAAAACAGGTGGAAAAGAGTAGCTGGTTACCGTGGGTGATGTGCAGGCTGAGGTGTGCGCTGCAGCGAGGAGCTGGGCAGGAGATGAGGTAAGAAGGCGAGTTGTGGGGGTATTAGGTGCCACAGCTACAAATAGAAAAGTTTCATTGTTCTTTCTAGAGGCATTCATCCTCCATTCATATTTAATATTTCTAAAAAAAAAAAGAATGTGGATGTCTTATTTCAGTATTAGGTGCCTTTTTTGTTAAGTACATAACTCCACATGTGTTCATTCATAGTGTTGATGCCTTCAGTGAGAATCTACCAATGTAAATGGTCATGAAGAAAACATATTAAGGTGTCCAAACGTTTGGCCTGTACTGTATGTGAAGTTATGACTGGAACGTCTGTATTTCTATATTCTCAACTTTAAATGTTAATCACAAAACATTTTTTGTTAATCACAAAACAATTTTTTATATCAGATTACAGTGTCCCTGAGCAAATCCTAGATTCTCATAAATCCAATATGTTGAACTCATATACCACATATGCATGTGGTATGGCAGATTGAAAAAGCCTTGACAAAACATCTCCATCAAGTGTCAGGACATCTTTGAACCTGTACCTGGACAAGATAAACTCATTCTGAACTGTTGAAGACCAAGGGTTCATTCTGGGCAGAAGCAGCATCAAACAAAGACATATAGCTCATGCTTGTGCTCCCTTTCTGGGAAATGTATTTGGTTGTCTTAGTCAGCTTCTGCTGAACTTCCACAAAAATGAAGAGGATCGGTGATGAGGCTCAAGCAAACAGAATAATCTCCTGCATGAGATAAAGGAGCTTCTACATTATGTGGCAGCGTTGCATGAGAAAGACAGTAAATAAATCCCCAGAAATCTGACTGAGATGTTCGCCCACTTCTTTATCATCCAGACCTGCATGAAGAACCAGAATTATGATGCCATTATCTTGAAATTTAAACAACGTCTGATTATATGAAGCAGACCTGAGAAAATATGGCATAGACGTCACTGCTGCATCGGTCTATGTGTGACGCAAACACAAGTTCAAGTGTAATGTTTAGGTGTGCGTTTTCATTAAGGTTTAAATGCATTATGTCTGTATAAGATGGAAGGACACTTGACACCACTTGAAAGGAGATGAAGGACACTTGAAAGGAAAGGAAGTAAAAACTGGGTGTCACAGGCAAATTTAATCTAGGTATGTGACTGGGATCCATGTACCAATGACCGCTGCTGACAGGGTGGCCTTGATAGTGGGCAAGCAGCTTTCGTAGGCCTCACAAAGAACATGGACCATGCAGTTCTTCAGGAGGTTCTTGGCCAGAATGCTCTGCAGACCTTTCAGGATGTCCACCCATTTTCTCGCTTCTGTCACACCCTCCGCCAGCACCAGCTGTGAAGTGGCCTTTGCTGGTGAACTCAGCAGAGATGGGGTCACCTGATACAGAAATGGCCACCTCTCCAGGCTGGGTGGGCGTCCCTTCTGGCGTTCCTTCTTTACTCCAGTGGGCTCTGGAATAAATAAAAAGCATGAATTTATAAAAATGTTAAACAAAAAGGGGTTTATTGAGCCGATTTAGATCTTGAGCAATTTTTAAAAGTTACTGACCATTTTCTTTTCATGGATTTTAATGAAGAAAGCAAGAAGCATAATCCACCATGATTCATAACTTTTATGAAGAAGAATTTTCCAAGAATTATATTAATAATCAAATTATGATTTTTATCTTTCAGGGGAATACTGAAAACATTATCTTTTAAGGAGAAATCTGAAAGTTTGGGAAATAACCAATAATGAATGTCAATCCAGAAGGCCTTATTATAAATGCACTCCCAGAATAAACAATCTGTTGTTTCAAGAACAATTTAACAAAAAGAACAACTTGAGCTAAACTGACCTATCCTAGCCTTAGTGAGAGAGGTAAAGAAGAACCCAAAGATCACTGTGGCTGAGCTCCAGAGATGCAGTCAGGAGATGGGAGAAAGTTGTAGAAGGCAAGCATTACTGCAGCCTTCCACCAGTCGGAACTTTATGGCAGAGTGGCCTGACAGAAGCTACTCAGTGCAAGACTGCATGGAGTTTCCTAAAATGAGAAATAAGTTACTCTGGTTTGCCGAGACCAAGACACAACATTTTGGCCTTAAATCTAAGAGGTATGTGTGGAGAAAACCAGGCACTGTCCAATTCAGTCCCAACACTGAAGCATGGTGGTGGCAGCATCATGCTGTTGGGCAGTTTTGCAGCTGCAGGGGAAGACGACTGGTTGCAATCAAGGGAAAGAGAAATGCAGCCAAGTACAGGGATATCCTGGACAAAAACCCTCTCCAGAGTGCTCAGAAACGCAGAATGGGCCTACGGTACTGCTCATCACCTGTCCAATACAGTCCCAACAGTGAAGCATGGTGGTAGCAGCATTCTAACAAGACAATGACCCTGAGCACACAGCTAAAATTACGAAGGAGTGGCTTCACAACAACTCTGTGCCTGTTCTTGAATGGTCCAGCCAGAGCCCTGACTTAAACCCAATTGAACATCTCTGGAGAGACTTAAAATTAGCTGTCCACCAACGTTTACCATCCAACCTGCCGGAACTGGAGAGGATCTGCAAGAAGGAATGGCAGAGGACCCGTACCCACTGTGTTCTGGCCAATGCATGTCTCGGTCTACACTCCTTCTGCAGTTCTCTGTAGCCCAGACACCTCATCAACCTCGGTCTTATCCTGAAGTCACAGATACACAGAGTGTACGAACCATCAGCTTGGTTAAAATTTCAAGTGAAAGTGAATTGATCGTTGAGCACAAATTCATTACATTACATTTACAGCATTTATCAGACGCCCTTAACCAGCGAATTACAATCAGTAGTTACAGGGACAGTCACCCTGGAGACACTCAGGGTTAAGTGTCTTGCTTAGGGTCACAATGGTAGTAAGAGGGTTTGAACCTTGGTCTTCTGGTTTATAGGCAAGTGTATTACCCACTAGGCTACTAACACCTTATTGTCATTGTGATACGTTGCAGCACAGCACATGGTGACACAACGAAACGCGTCCTCTGCTTTTAACCATTTACCATTAGCAGTGTGCAGCCATGACAGGCACAAGTGTGTGGGGACGGTGCTTTGCTCAGTGGCTCCTAAGTGGCACCTTAGCAGTTCAAGATTTGAACCAGCAACCTTCTGATTATGGGGCTGATTCCTTAACCACTAGGCCACCACCGCCTAAAATACCTTGTCTAAGATGCCTGCTGTACTTTTCCTTTGGTAAAGAAGTAAAAAGGCAAACCTCCTTATTGAAAACTATTTCCTCGTTGCACAGACGTTCTTCAGGGTTCTTTGGTGGGTTCTCATCTCTCTTTGCTGCATTGTCCCTGTTCAGACAGTACAGACTGGCGTTTCTCCAGTGCCGTAGTCTGGATAATCGTACTTAGATCGCCGTTCCTGGTGCAGCAGACATGAACAGCAGCCTCTGTGGAAAAGTCAAAGAGTTTCCCATGAGCGTACTGTGACCTTGTCATGACCTGCTTCTGCTACACAGAGATTAATGTGCCAGCCACTCGCATCACCGAGTCACTGCTGCCATCTAGGAGCGGAAATGAATGTCGCTCTTTAGGGTACTGAAA